>NW_027104662.1:51919-67963 GCF_000696795.3 Halyomorpha halys | reverse complement strand
ACTTATGTTTTTGTTTTCCTTATGTAACTATGTGTTTGTATCTTTTTTTAGCCCTGAAGAAGCCCTGCAACGTGGGGCGAAACGTAAAAAAATATGGCTCATTAAAATAGTATATTTCTACTATTTGAGTTTTTTTGACCGCACCCGGACCATATTCCTTTCATCTTTACACACGGTCAATCAATAATCTTCCAATAATTTTGAAATGTTCTCCTTGATATTTATATAATGGGATTCATCATAAATGATATTTTACATTCTTGTATAATACTCTTCCAGTAATTATAGTTTTCCATTTTGTCTTATTATTATATTTACTGGACTGTACATAAATCAATGGCGCTTTTTAGTCATTGGCATTGGTTGTTGTTTTTTTAAAACTAAAGGCATAAGTTTTTCTAAATTCCAACTGCAATTTTACTAGAAAATGAATTATTGGGATACTAATAGAAAAAAGGCATGCCACTCTGTTTGAAATTCAATATTGGCTAGATTTGAAATCAGAGTTGAATAAATATTTTAAAGAATGATCAAGTCATGGAAAGAATATTTCCATGAATTACCGGAAGAAAATAAACAAGTTATCTTAAGAAAGAAGGATAAAGAGGAAAGTCTCTTGGAAGATCACTTTATTGATTAAGATAAACAGAAAGAAGTACTACTGAGCAAAGCTGTGGAGATTCATGGATATAGGCAAAATAACTTCTAAAATTTTATAATGTATCTGACTCAAAGGAAACTGGTGGTTGCTTGTGAGGAAGCAAAAGAAAATTCCAGATTGAGAATTATGGCTGGACAACTCTCGATAAGCACCCAAGTAGGATAACATCACCAGAAATGAGATTCCTCCAAAGAATAGTTGGTAAGATCAGGAGGGAATAAAGAAATGAAAGAATTTGGGAGGAACTGTGAAATTAGTGAGCAATACAATGCAAAAGCGGCAACTAAAATAATATAGACACGTCTTTAGAATGGACGATACCCGAAAAGCCAGGTGATATTTGAAAGCTAGGAAAGCCGGAAGGAAGACGGCCTCGTGGTAGACCCAGGTGCATGTACTCTGATTACATTCACAAAACTAGGGTCAGCAAGAGGATGCATCATCCCGGAGATGAGAAGACTAGCCAGAGACAGGGACTAGAGGGCTAGATTGACTGAGGCTGCAATTTGCCATGCTTGACAGCACACAGGAGTTGATGAAAGAAGAAGAATTAGCTGTGATTGTCTATTCCAGCATTACCCAACAACATGCTATTTACATACCACTGGTGAAACAAAAATCAACAAGTCAACTATGGCAGACTTAAAAAAAAAAAATCCCCATTAAATTATAAAAATATCATAGAAACGTTTTTCCTATAATTAAATTATAAAAAATTATTTTAATTAATAATATTATACAGTAAAATTGTAGACTTAAGGGTATACCTTGCATCTTTTGAACCATATTTCAAAAAATTATGTTTATTGAAACAAGTACAAGAATCTCATGAAATTTATTTTATAAAAATATTTGATTAAGTTAAGAAAATAAATTATTTGGTTTTTTGTAATTTTGTGTTTTTATTAAAACCATTTATTGCTAAATGAAATATGACAAAATATTAGATAAATATAAAACTTTGTACAAACACAAATATGTATTTTACTGTGAGTTTGTAATCTGGTGTGAGGCCTAGGCATGTTTCAATGTAATTTGTCTCATTGAAAATTTTGAATGCATGTTGTAAACACATGGGCACCCTGTAACATTTATAATTCAAATAAAATAACACACCTGCAATGTCAAATTTCATGAAATACGATCATTTTGATGAAGTGATACTATTTAACGTGATGTAATATAATAAGTGTCTGTTACAAAGGAGACAACTGGTACTGTAACAATAAACAAGGTATATTCCAATTAGTTATTATTTATAAGATTTATCTGAGATATAAGAAAAGAGAATAAGGAAAAATGAAGGGGGGCTCAGGGAGAAAAAATGCTAAAAAATGAAGAGTTTGACTTTCAGGAAAATTGGAGCACCCAAGAACTTATATTTGCTATATGACAAGGTTTTTGAAAGAGTAATAAAGAAATAAACTATTAGTCTGTTTTGTTTACAAACATGATGAGTGGAAAAAGATAAAAAAGGCCTAGGATCATGTGGGAGGATAAGATAAAAAATTATTTTCAGAAAAGAGAAGATAAATGGATTACAAAGGTCAACTTCATAGGTGTTGTTTGCACAAATTTAATAGTTTTGAGTAAAAAAAAAGATTTAATGTTTTTCCACGTCCTGTAATTCCTTATCTCTTAATAATCTTTGGTTCTTCATATATAACACATATTGTATATCACTTTTTGGCATCACTTTAAAAGTTTTGTGCCGGCCTATATTGGATATTTTATCTGTTATTTTTACAGATTAGAAATTGGCCATCGTATGACATGCTGTAGCCTAATATTATTTATTACCAGCCTTTTAAAATTACAATACTGTTTCTTCAATTTATAAACTTTTTTTTTAGGCCTTTACTGTGAATAATATTCTACCAAGTCCTTGTGCACCAACTTCAAGCTGTAAAAATGGAGATGGCAAGAGACTAATTCGAAAGAAGAAGGATTGGAAAGGAAGCAGCCGCCCTAGTGAGAGAATGGGATCCTGTGAACTGTGTGGGGGTGTTTTTCCTCATCCTGTTACTTACCATATGAGGCAAGCTCATGCAGGTGTGCCTATGACTGTTAACATTGATTTAATTCGGTTAAATTCCACTAAGTAGTATCCTAACATAAATTTATTTTTAAACTAAGGTTGTGGTGGCCATGCAGGAGGTAAAGGTTACAACTCTGGTGGAAATTTTTGTGTTGGGTGGGCTGGAAATTGTGGAGATGGAGGAGTTGGCGGCAGTTCTTGGTATCTTGTTTGTGATTCTTGCAGGGATAAATACTTGAGAGCAAAGAAGCAATCTGCACTCCCCGCTAAGAAACCTAGTAGGAAAAAGGCAGCGACAGGTGCTGCACAAGCAAAGATACCATCCCCTGCTTCTGCACTTGCACGTCAGTCTTACTTTATATGATTTATCAAATTTTCTGTTAATAATTTTGAAGTTTTATTTAGGGCAGATTTCAGATTCAGAAATCTCAATTTTTGTTGCCCTCACCAATTGCTCTCATACCTCCGTGTTAATTTTCTGCTTTGAAAAATAACCAAATTTTTTTGTTTCCAATATGTATATGCTGATTTTATTTTCATCATATATTTAATAAAAAGATTTTTTGAAATGTCTTCTCCAGTAAGTCAGATGTTCTATTTTAGGAAGAAATAAAACCCTTTTCACATTCCTTATCCTTTACTTAATGCTTTATTATTAACATTACTTAATACTTTATTATTAACATTTTGTACTCTTTTTGGCAATACTCAAATCTAATTTTCCTCTATTTCATCAACATACAGCCTATTTTTACTAATCTATTCAATGATGATTGTCATTACTTTAAAAATATTCTGATGAGTTTACTGTCAATAAATTAATATTCCATTAAATGAGTATGACCATCTTCTGAGTAGTGAAGAGGCTGAAACATATCATGTATTAAGAGGACTAGAAAGGATTTTATTTCTCCCTGAAATAAATCTTTCAGCTCAATTATTTCTAATGAGCATAAATTTCAAAATAAGCTTTATTTCATAATTTATGATTTATTCATAAAATCTACGATTAGTCTATCTATGATACAAAATTTATGATTTATTTATTAAATTTTGGAAGAAAATAAAAGGAAGAAAATAGTGTCAAAATACTTATACAAGAAATAATGATTAAAAAAAAATAATAACAATAATCATCAAAAAATTTAAAAAAGAAAAATGAACCTTTACAAAATTTAATCACTAGAATTTTAATAAGTGCAGAAGTGAATTTTTTAGTATCAAGATGGTGTTGAGCTCTGATCTTGTAGTTACGTTCCATCAAGGAAAGTTATAAGGCACTCCAGGTCAAAATTCATTTTTATCATTTTCTGGCAAATTACATTTTACACCAAAATTGTGAACTTTATTTTATAAGATATCTACATTTCAAATGTTTTGGATCATATAGTTTTTTGTAATCAAAATATAGAGCTTTGAAGTTTGTTATTCATTGCAAATTGAAACTAGAAAAAAGTTTTTGTATGGATGAAAATTACTTTTATCTGAAATGGACAAAAAACATTTTGATGTGGAGTTCTTCATGTGTAGCCAACACTATTTAATTTTATTCACACAAACCAATCAAACCTCCCAGTTTCCTAAAAAATATTGTTATGATACTTTATTACTATACTAATGTTAATATTATTAATAATTTATTTATTAATAATTTATTTATTGCTATTTTTATATGCTCTATTAAGTGGTGGGAAATAAGTACCGTTCTATTCTTCTGTACTTGTTGAAGATAAATTATTTTCTGCATAACTTTCCTTAAATTATTATATTATTTGTACTATCATAACATTGTAATATTATATTCTTAACATTATGAAGTTAGCTTTTATATTTTTACTGCTATTTTATTTAAATTATCTATCACAGAATTAGTTAAATTATACAGTCATGATGGTTTATATCTTTTGTAGCTCCCATTACAATGGAAACACATTTAATTATGAAAAACAATGCCATGTTTCTGTTGGAGTTGTCAAGTGGATCTCCTAAAAGAATCGGCTCTCAAAAGGAAACTCCTCCCGATATGAATTCCTGTTTTCCTCCTCCAGGACCATTTCAGTGCCTCTTTTCTCTTGGTGTTAATCCATCTTCACTTAGAGAAGATATACATTTCCCACAGGATGAGGTACACATCATAAATTACTATTAATAAGTTATCGTCTTTATAAGAAAGTTTTGAGATTTTTCTCATTACAGGTAGTTCTGAGGAGAAAAGATTCTGACAGCACCTCAGCATCGAGGGTAATGCTATTTAATTTTACAGTTTTATTTCATAGTTCATTTTAAACTATTTTTAATACAATGTTTTTCATTTATTTTTTCATGAACAGCCAGTTTCCGAAGGCCCAGCTAGTGATAGTGACAGTGAAAATGGAAAAGGCAGGCTTTTTCATCGTTCAGTTTCTATGGGAACCAATGGAGCCCCTTGGAATAAAAAAGAAACTGAAGCTAGGGTGATTATGACAGGTGAATGTTTGATTAATTAGTTTTAATTGATTCAACTTTATGTACACACTTTAATAATACATTATTTTGAAATACTGTTGTAAACTTTTTACAAATTTTTTTTTTTTCAAATTTTAGAGACTGGGTCTTCCCTGTTATGCTATCCATCAGCTGCTCTTCAAAAATTGGTTCCAAGCATGAGCCATTCTGCTATAGTTAGTTCTGATGTAGATCGAAGTACAGTTGATCTTCTATCTCGTCCTGTAATGCTCTTTCTTCTCCAGCAACACAATCTACCAAGTTTGCATATGGCTATGAAACAAGCCCTTAGAAAAGCTACATGCAGAATATATGGAATGCAGGTAAAAAAGAGTCTATTTATAGACTATTTTATTATCCGAAAGAAAAGAAAAATACATTGTCTTCCTATGTATGTCACAAGGTCTGATTCTATCTAAGATTCCCTGGTACAGTGTTTTTGCTGCTCGTCTATCGTCCATCTTAATTACATGCCATAGCCATTCATTGCATTGAACTTGCTCAGAATAGGAAGCTCTCAGTTCATTTTATATGTTATAGGTCTTTTTGTTTCTCCTCAGACTGTTTGCACCTTTGTTTCTTAATGGGCCCATAATACTTATGTCTCAATAATTTTCTCTCAAAAACCTTCTAATTTTTCCAGCTGAAATTTTTATTATAGGCATAGGATAGGATTTATACAAATATATGCTTGTGCAACTTAGCAGCTTACTCCTGAGGAAGCTTTTTCCCACTTTCTACTTTAGTCATGGATTTGGTAGTCTTTTCTTCATTAGCAGCAATATGTTCATTTTTCTTCATTTGTGGAAAGACCCATTATTTATACTTTTATAGCCAACATTTCACAAACTTCTTTTATTGTTTTAATATATATATATATATTTTTTTTATATGGCCCTATCATCAGAATATACAAGTATCTTTATTACGAGGGTGGTTTGAAAAGTTCTCGGAATGTACTAAAAAGAAGTGTCTTACCTTGTTGGAACTGCTTTTATTTTTCAACATAGTCTCCCTGTAGACTAATGCATTTGGTCCAGCGATGTTCCATCCATCCTTGATCCCATCTCGAAAATGGGCCTGCAAAATATCTCTCTCCAATTCAGCTGTCAGTTCTTCCATTTTAGGAAATCTTCGTCCACCTAGGAAAATTTTCAGCTTGAGGAAGAGATGAAAGTCTGATGGTGCCAAATCAGGTGTATGTGGCAACAGTTCGTACCTCAGTTCATGAAGTTTAGCCATGGCAATAGCACTTGGCGGGCATTGTCCTGATGAAAGATGACTTTTTCCCTGCCACACCAGGCCTTTTTTTGCATATCTTTTCCTTGGTTTCCTTGCTTAGTTGGTCTAGGAGGTCTGCATATTATTGCCCCGTAATTGTTTGCCCAATAGGAAGATAATCTATCAGCAGAATGCCTTTTGCATCCCAGAAAACTGAGGCCATGACCTTTCTGGCCAAATGTACTGCCTTTGCTTTCTTTGGTGGTGGTGACTCAGCATGTTTCCACTGCTTTGACTGCTGTTTTGTCTCTGGGGTATAGTAGTGGACCCAAGTTTCATCTGTAGTAACAAACCGGCGCAAAAAATCTTGTTGGTTGCGCTGAAAACAGGCCAGATTTTGTTCACACATTTTCAATCTTGTGTGTTTATGATCCAAGTCCCGGCACCCATCTTGCGGATAATTTTTTCATTCTCAATTCTTCGGTTAAATTGTGATATACCCGTTCAGATGACATCCCTACAGCTTCAGCAATCTCACGCACTTTCAGTCGACAATCCTCCATGACTTTTTTATGCACTTTTGCGATAAATTCTGGGGCCTTAGCACTTTTTGGCCGTCCACTACGCGGATCATCTTTTAAATTTTCCCGACCAAATTTAAATTTAAAAGTTGGTCCACTTGGCAACAGTTGAATATTAAAGAGCAGAGCCCCCCCAGTGTGTTCTGAAAGTCGGCATGAATTTCCTTTGCTTTCATACCTTTCTTTACAAAGTACTTAATCACTGCTCGAATCTCACTTTTTCTCATTGTCACAAATCACTACGCATAAAATAACAACAAAGAGTCGTCACTATCACTCACGCCACGTGTTCACTCACAAAGGATGTGTGATTATTGCGCGAGAACCTCCTTGCTCTAGCACTGACATCTAGCAGTGAATCCGACAACTTTTCAAACCACCCTCGTATTTTATTGAAAATGGTACCTGACAGATCAAACTTGGGTTTATTTAACCATATGCCTAACTCCTGGCTTCAGATAAGTATTTCTCCTTTGATCTAGTATTATTTTCAGTCCTATCTTATACCCTTCTTAAGAAGTTTCAATGTTTACATTGGCATGTACCATCAAAAGTCATAATTTCAGAATTATCTTAAATATTTTTTAGTGAGTTTTCTCTAACATGCAGGCACACTTATACTTCTTTATGTTTCATTACCAATTGAAGGTAATAAAAAAGTTTAAAAAACAATTGGAAAGCTTATTAAAACCAATTTTTTTGAAATTTGCAAAACTCAGGCTAGAAAATTCATTTTCATAAGAATAATAAAATTTATTATTTTTACATTATTTTTTTTTTTAATGTCAATTATTATGAGTAAATTTAATGAGCTTCCCAACAGTTATTTCAATTTTGCTGCACAACCAATAGCTCAAGAAATATAGTTATTTTTGTGAATAAAAGTCATGTTATTCAGAAAAAAAAAATACAAAACTGAGATTCTGCCCTTATGGTTGAGAACTGGACAGAGGTCAATAGAACTTTCTTTTATTGCACTTGAGATGTAGAACCACAATCCATAGTTTTGTCAACTTCATCCTGTGTATAAATATATGCGTACATATGGATATATAATTTAAGTAAGATTTTTAAGATTTATTTCAGGGGAAAAAAGATAATTTATTTTGGACAATTTCTGACTTTTACCTTCCTATCTAAAATTTGTCATTCACTCACTACAAATAGCCAAAAACAATTCTTGGTATTAGAAAGATTCCTTTGATAGTTCTACATTTGTCACGTAGCTTATTTAATTTTTTTTTATACAATGATGTGAGCTGATTTTTTTCTTCTGTTTGATTCAATAAATGTATACAATAATTTTTAAAAAGTTTTTTTTTATATAAATAATTTGAAAAGATAAATTAGATGCATTCTCGAAATTTAATAGATTTCTTTAATTTTGTTCTCTTTTGTTATGAACATAAATTTCCTATTTAATAATAAATTTTAGAAATATATATAACTTCTCACAAATGAAGTTCTAGTTTTTAATTTTTTTTTTCATTTCAGGCATTGGATTGGTTGTTGCATACAGTTACTCAAGCAGCTTGCCTTCATGATTTGTTGTGGTGGTTTGTATTCGCTTTGACCCCACCTCCAAATCCACCGGAGTTGGATCCTGAGCAGCTTAAGGAAGAACATGAAATTAAACGTGAAGATCATGTAAATAATTTTCATTTATTTTTTTATTAAAAATACAGATAAAATTGTCGATCTTATATTAAAAATGGATGATCATTTTAAAAGAAAATGCTGAAAACTATTGTACTATAGTTTATTTTCTATTAAATCAGTCAATAACAAACAATAAGTGTTTCAGAATCATTATGCCAAGCCTGAAAAACAGATCTGACTTTCCTTAACACTTAAGGTGCAAAGTTGAATAAAAAACTTGTTTGCTATGGCTTAATTAATATAGTTCCAATCAACAATTTTTTTTGTTAGCTTTGTACACAATTTAATTATGTTTCTAATGAGAATCTGAAATATCACAGGAGGTTTATAGTTTTTGAATTATCAAAATCTAATAAAAAGTTAACGGGTTTCTATGGGAGCCTACACAGAATTAATTAAAAATAAACATGGACCCAAAGTCCAATATGCTATTACTGATCCCATTTAGATTTTTTTTTATTACTTTTTAGGTAATTTAATTACTTTCTAGTTGTAGTAAAATGTATAATTTACTATCAAACGTTTTTTTGGGGAGTAATGTTTTTTTTTCACCACAACTTTTTTCCTGCTTTTTTACTGATTTATCATCAAAAACAGTTGAGTAATTTCGACATTCAGTGTATAAAAAATCATATGTTTTGGTTATCAAGCTGCAACTATTGCACAGAGTAATCAATTTGATACACTGGCATCAAGGGAAGGAGCATTTCTGAATGAAGTACCTATTTATATATATATTTATTAAAATTTAAATGTTTTTTGTAATTTCATTTCCATGTTTTCAAAGTTGAAGCTGTTTAATAGGGTTAAGGCTCATTTCATCACTAGTTATTTTAAATTTATCAATATTCTTGATGATACATGTCCATAATTTTCCTGATTTTATAAAGATTAAAGGTATCATTTGTGATATTTTGTGCAGGATTTACGTGGTGTTTGTGAACACCCATTAAATGATATGGGTCTGGCCGGTGAAGCAATACATCCATTGCCTTCTACGTTCCACTCTCTTCTCCAGTCTATAGCTGATCTTATGCTTCTATTGCCAATGGGATCTGCTCTTCAGCAAATGGCTGTACGATGCTGGGGCATAAATTTTACACAATCTGATCACAGTTTTCTGCACAGGTTCTGTTTTCATGATATGTCTAAGTTTTAAAATCTTATTTAATTCTAAACTCTAACTTGTTTTTTATTTTTTTGTTTTGTTTTTTATAGGAGTCATGTTTTTAGTAATATAAGCAAAATACTGTCTCGCTCAGAGGAGGAGCAAGATGAAAATATAAGTATGCTAGAAAGCCATCTTTCATCGTTTTCACAGGTATTTTTAATTATGTGTTATTAAAATATTATTACTAACATTTAAAAAAAAATACAATAAAATCATTCTGTTTTATCATTCAAATATTATTTTTTCAGCCAAGTTTAATCATACATATGTATTTTTTATTTGTTCAATATACTGTTACTAATAGTGAGAGGTGATAAAACAGGTTGACAATAAGAACAATTTCGTAATGAATTTAATTCTAATATTTAATGGACTTTCGTATTAAAAATTTTTCCTTTTTATTTTTACAGACGGCAAGCTATGTAGAAGCCTTAAGTGATTTGACTAACATGATTGAAATAAAAGCTTCATCTAGACAAGCCATGGTAGGAAGTCTTACTGACAATTCTACAGAAACTTTCTGGGAATCAGGAGATGAAGATAGAAACAAAACAAAGAGCTTAACAATTACCTGTCCTCCAGGATCGGTTCCCACTATTGTTTATATCCATATTGACAACTGTCGTGATCTTGGGGTAATCCTATTGAATTTAAATTTTATTAAAACTATAGTGCTCATTATTTGTAAAACTTAGTCATTTTTAATTGTTTTCAGAACAAAGTTTCAAGTGTTACATTCCAGTCTGGTCCGAATTCTGATGAACTTTTCAAATTGCGAACAGTAGAAGTAGAAAGTAGAGCAACTGGATGGATCAGTTGTTCTATTTTAGGTAATGTAGATTATTTTTATTTAAAATAATAAGCTCATCTACTTCTAGAATTCATATTATAGTGATATTATTATTTACTGTTATTTAGCTGAAGATTTTTTTTATAATTTAGACTTGTTTACTCTAAACTTTTATGTTAAATAAGGTGCTTAGCAATGAGTATTATATATCAATGGTGAAATATTTATGAAACTGTAATAAAATCAAATATCAATCAACTAAGTTGATTATTATTTCACATCCTTAATAGTTTTATGTCTTCTTTTCATGAAAAATTAATATTCATTTTTTGTGGATGATAGCTAACTGATGGGGCTCAGTTTCAAAGACTAAAGGAGTTGATATATCACTGAAAGGTTTCATGGGCCACTAATATAACAAACTTATGTAAACTTTAACTTCTGCTGTCTGAATAAAATAGGTATTAACTCATTTGTTTAAAAAAATAAACTAAGAAAGTAAGTAGAAATTAAAAACATTGCGGAGGGAATGCTAGCGCAGACTACACCTGGTAAATATAATTCAAGTTATAGTATTGCAGCGTATAAGATGGGTGTGTAAGGTTGTAGGGCTAAGTAACAAGCGGATCCCTAAAATTTTAATAAACACTGAACCAACGGGTAAATGTCCAAGGGGTAGACCAAAATGTAGATGGAAGAATTCCATCAAAACTGATTTACTAGAATTGGGTTTGGAGGGGCATCACTGAAAGTATGTATATAGAAAGTGATTGGTGGTATCGCCATCGAACTTCGGGTTTGTTAGACCTTCATTATTATTATTACAACTTTGAAAAGGATTCATAATATTGTCTTTGTGAATGACTGAAGCATTTAAAAAGGAAAAAAAAGAAGTGAAGAAGAAAAAACAAGGTTTCAAGCTTTAGTCGTCATAATTGGCAAATTTCAATGCTCTGAGCAGATGAGCTTTCTGGAAGAGGTCCCACTGAAATAAGAAATGCGCTGAGCCAGAAAAGAGAGATAACCAAGAATACTAATTTGCTATGTATGTTAGAGATGACAGGTGATTCCCTTATGATGATAAAATTAGTTCATCTATTTTATTGAAAGAGTATTTTAGAATTAAAATCAATTAAAGATTAATTGAAAACTAAAATTTGTTCTTGGTAAAACCAGTTAAAATTACTTTTTTTTAGTAGTAAATTTTTTTATTTCTAATAATTAGATAAAATTTTGCTATAAATACTTAATAAGAAAGGAATATTAATATTTTTAGAGATTAGCCACTCAGTTATCAGATTGGAACTTAAGGGAGGAGATAATTCAATGAGAATAAGGCAAGTGCGTGTACTGGGTCGGTTGGATGGTGAATCAATCAAACTCAAGAGACAATATTCAGCTTCAGCAATCCAGCAAAGAAATACTGAAGCTGAAACATTGAGAGTATTTAGGCTTATTACCTCTCAGGTGAGTTCCCATTTAATAATCTAAATCTCTAATTATGTATTAAGGTTCACCTTCATATTTATACACTTATAGGTTTTTGGAAAACTCATTACTGGTGAAAAAGAAGAAGCTGAAAATTTCTTAGAAGGTGAAGTGATTGAAGAAAGTAATGATCTTAAGGAGCATATGGTCGGTATTCTCTTTAGCCGGAGCAAGTTGACACATTTGCAAAAACAGGTACTTTAAATTGTCAATACTTATTTTAAGTCTAAATGATTATAATTTTTAAAAAAATATTAAAAATTAATTTATCTCTTTGACAAAATTTTAGGTTATATATTAGACAAAATATTCAATTTTTAATAAATTTACAAGGTTGGAAATTTACTGTTTTAAAATTTAAGAAAAATCTGCTTCAAAATCCTATTCTTACCTAAGCTATTGTATATGTTTATCAATAGTTAAAATGGTTTATTTTAATCTTGGTTTAATTCACTATGCTCTTTCTGTTTCTAGGTTTGTGTGCATATTGTTCAAGCGATTAGAAAAGAAGCTGCTGTGATGAGAGAAGAATGGGAAAGTAGATTGTGTTCTGCATTGAGTGGCCCTGAAGCTCCCGATACTTATTGTTTTGAAATGTTGTCGATGGTACTCGCCCTTAGTGGTTCTGCAGTTGGGAGATCTTACCTGGCCCACCAGCACGCCTTGATGTCAGATCTTCTTTCCCTGTTACACACAGGTTCAGCTAGAGTTCAGAGGCAGGTAAGTCATAAAAAACAAATTTGTTATTTTGGTAATTAAATAGCTATCATAATTCAGATTTATATTCAACATGCTTGATATTGAATAAAAATACTCACCATAATTTAGGTTATAAATTCAGGCTTACTTAAACGCTTTGAATTTAACAATAAAACTTATGTATTATGAATCATTTCACCACCCAAGGTCAAAGGAGACCAGGATTGACACCTTAAAAAACAATTATTTCCCGAAATTATAGTAGTAACATACTGGAGTGCCAATTTTTACCATACTGTGGAAACATAAGTTCTTGATGATCTCACAACCATTGAAAATGCTAAAAAATTTTAACTTTCTTTTTTTTAAAATAACATTTATGCTTTGTAAAAACCATAATCGATTTGAGCTAAGTTTTTTGTTTTTTCATGAAGATGTGCCAATGAATGTTTTGGTGTATAGGAATGTGGACAATAACATTCTTGAGAATTATTAATTTCAAAATTTAAAATTATTTATAAATATGAATATTATGATCTTTCACTATCTATTATTGATTACTTGGCTTACTAATAATACACACAAGAATTGATAATTTGATAATAATAATTTGAGTTATGTAAAAACAAGCACAAAGTCAAGTTTGACAAGTCACAAGAGAATAACCTGTTTAATTTCATTACATCCTGTTTTTGTTAATAACGATATAAATTTGAAATAAATTAATAATTAAAAACAGATGAATATTTTTTAACTAGAAAATAAAGTTTCATGAATGGATATAATCTCCTTCTACTTGAATGACTATTTCGAGTCTTCTATACTTGGTTAATATACTTCTAACACAGTTCACCTCAATAACTTGTAAGGTTTTCTCCCAGGTTACTGCCCTCTTGAGAAGAATGTTAGCTGAAGTGACACCTTCAACTCTCGCTCACATAGTAGGTGTCAAGCAGTTACCACCTGCTGACTTCAGCATTGCAGCTGCTGCGAGTAGATCACAGGATAGTGCTACATTTGATTTTCACAGGTTATATTAATACAAATTGGTATTTGTTAATGATATTTATTTATCAATTTCAAAGTCATAGATTTGATTGCATTCTTTTAGGATGGGAATACTGGATGTATTTTTAAGTTGCATTGCTAAGGCTCTGACAGTACAAGTAAAAACAAAAGGAAAGGAATCTAAAGGTGTATCTTCTATATCTCTTGCTACTTGTATTCATCCACGAGACAACGTTGGTTCTCGTTGGTGGCTCAGAGGATGTATTTCTCGAAAACTAGCTGAAGAAATTATTGCTCTCATCAGAGATATGGCATCGGTAATTCAAATTTGTATTGACTTTATTGTTATAAGTTGAAAAGAACAATGATTTTAATTTAGAAATAATCTATATCTTTACTAATCAACATGAAAATGTATAAATATATTACAGCTATTCAATGAAACAATGTTATAATTTAAAATTCATGTTTTTGTTGGAGATTTATTTGAAATTTTATTTATTTTATTAATTTCTGTGAAAGTAAAAACTAAGTTACCAATGACGAGATTGGCCTTGAAAGCTCATAATTGAATATCGACTGGTTAAAAGTTCACATCATTGCTATTTACTTGAGGTATTAACTAAAAAACAAAAAAGATTTTCTAGTTATGACGTTTTAATAAACGATTAGTGCTTTTTACTCTCTTATCTCTAGAATTTATTAAACCATATCAAACTGTTATATCAATAATAAATTCAAGTTAAATAAATGATATTAATAGGGAAAAGGATGTGCTGAAAATTTTATGAAACCCTTTATGCTATAGTTTATATCTTAGTTGCATATAAGGTTCTTTAAATTAGCTGTAGTTTTCATGTTAATTTTTAAAATAGAGGGTGCTTTTCATCCTTTCTCCATAAATTACACCCGAGTTGGCATTTTCCATTAGATATTACATTAATTTGAATTTTATTTAATTTTAAAAAGCACATAAATAGTACCAGTCTATTCCATTTGTAGCCAATCATTATTTATTTATAGGGAAAACTATCTGAAGATTGGGCAAGAGTTACTAAGGGTGCAATCGCTGAAAATATCTTGAATGTTACACGCCTGAATGAATCCCAGCGGGGAACACATGATTGCCTCCATTCTCCAACCCTTTGGCTTGCTCTAGCTTCATTATGTGTCTTGGACAGGGATCATGTTGAGAGGCTTTCTTCTGGCCAGTGGAGAAATGCTTCAGATGGAAAGCCACCACCTCCTAGGGTATTGCTTATTAAATTGAAATATTACTACTAAGGATATCAACAAATTTGGTACTATTATCATATTTATGTATTCTTTTTGAAGGAATGTGTTTTCTAAATTGGAATATTATCTTTAAAAATTTGACCTACTCTTGTTTTCATTCTCTTCTTCTTCTTTTTGTCTTTCAACTTCTTTTTCAAAGCTATTGTATCTTCATCTTTCATCTGACATTAATAATTAACTTATATGTTTTTGTTGATGCAGAACATTGTCAACAATCTTTGGAGTGGAGTTTAATATAGGAGTGGTGAATAATCAACATCCTTTTAGTAAACTAGTTCATTTTTCAGCCAACATGCAACAATCACGATGATGGGGAAACAAATGCTATCATTCAGTGCAGTGTTTGTGGAAGTTTGTGTGCAGAATGTGACAGATACCTTCATCTACATAAAAGAACTAGAATGCATCAAAGACAGGTTAAATTTCTATACATCTGTCTATATTATATTATAATATTGAATTGAATATTTATGAAATATTATTATTTCTTCAAATGTTAGGTGTGCAAAGAAGAAGAAGAGGCCATAAAAGTAGATCTACATGAAGGTTGTGGACGCACAAAGTTGTTTTGGGCTCTGCTTTTGGCAGATTCTAGTACTTTAAAAGCTCTTGTGGAATTTAGAGAGGGTACAAGAACTCAGAATTCAGGACTTGCTGCAGGAGTTTGCAGGTTTTGTGGTGCTTCTGGTTCATCTGGGCTTTTATCTATTGGAAATGTTTGTGCAGATCATGATTGCCAGGTAACTTTTTGTTTTTTGAATTTCTACTTTGAGATCAAATAAAACTAAAATTAATATATATTATGAAAGGAATATGGTCCGGGTGCGGTCAAGAAAAACTCAAATAGTAGAAATATACTAATTTAATGAGCCAACATTTTGCCCCACGTTGCAGGGCTTCTTCAGGTGATACTGTGTAAGTAATTAAGAAACAAAATATACCAAATGA
>NW_027104662.1:48700-49664 GCF_000696795.3 Halyomorpha halys | reverse complement strand
TAGTATATTTCTACTATTTGAGTTTTTCTTGACCGCACCCGGACCATATTCCTTTCATCTTCACACACGGTCAATCAATAATCTTCCAGTAATATATATTATTGTTTCTTTTTCATTTATTGCTTGAAAACCATGCATTGTTCTATATATCATTTTATACTAAATCAAAGAAGAGAAACTATCTACATTTTCGATTCTAATGATTTTTTTTAATGAGTATGAGACGAAACTAGATGGTGGAATGTAGGCTAGTCGATTCTGGACCAGAAAGACATTCTTACAGAAATATTTAGGGTCGCAAAGTTTAAATTTGTAATCAGTATCTCAAAAAAAGTAAAGGAACCAAACTTCCCAAAACTTTCTGAACCTATTCTTGTTCCCCATTTGGCTGGAGTCAATTCTATCTAATAACTCTGATGTGCACTCAGTCTGATGCTGTGTAGCCAAACAAAAAAAATCATTAAAATTAAAATTATATGTTCTCTTCTTTAACTCTGTATAAAATGATACATAGAACATAAATTTCAATTTTTAAATTAAAAAGAAAAAAAATATTTATTTCACTTTTTATATATATATATTTCTCCAAAAAAAATTGACCTTAGATGAACCTAGATTTTACATTAAGAACTAAATTTTGTACTATTTCCACCAATTTTTCAATTTTTTTTCACTTACTTGACTTTGACAGTCTTCAAATATTTTGGAGCTGGAAACGAAAAAAAAATTTTGGCTGTCTTTGAGACTGAAATGAAATAATGTATTAAAATTTAATTAATAATGATACTTATTTTACAAAAATACGATAACATCTTTATTATCTTATTTAACTGTTTTTTTTATGTTTTTTTTTATTTTATTTTATTTTTTTTATTTATTTATTTATTTATTGATATTTACAACTGTATAAAAAATACAACAAGTAAATTTGATCATAATGACATAATGATATGATAAAGAATGT
>NW_027104662.1:42283-44295 GCF_000696795.3 Halyomorpha halys | reverse complement strand
AGTTTTTCGAGGATTTTTCCCATGATCGGTAATGGAGAGATGGCACAGTAAGAGGATGAGTGTTCTGGCGGCTTTTTATTTAACTGTAATTGTTAAACAATATTTTTTTTTAATTGTGAAATTACAGTAAATGTTGATATGATTGGCATGTGATAACTAAAATAAGAAATGTAAACATTTGATTGAATGTTTTCCATATATATCTTGAAAATACTGTCAATTGTTGTACCACCTCTTGTAGTACCTTTGAATGATGAGTTTATCATTCTTATTATTACTATTAATCTTGTAGAAAATCTATTAATGGTTTAAATTCTTCATCTGCAAAATTTATGTTGAAACTTCAACCTAACTATAATGGAAATTTGATATAAATTTTCATTAAAGATATTTTAATTCAGATGTTCAAAAACTCATTATCAGTCCATTTTTGGCTCTGTCTTTTTCACTTTTTGCCTCTCTAACTTGTTGCAGCATCGAGATGCAATTTTAAATTATATTTCATTATGAATAGGATTAAATACTGAACATTTCCCTCATTTACAATATGCAACTACGATTTTTAATTTTCAAGATTTCATTTTAAACGTTCAAAGATTTGTTGTAATTTCATTTCTGATGCTATCTTTTCCACTTTTGGACTCTCCATCTTGGTTTAGCATAAAGATACATTTTTGCATTATAGCCTATTACAATGAATGAAATGTTGAACATTTCCCTCATTTATAGTATGCAGCTACGTTTTTAGTTTTCAAGATACTTATTTTAATCTAAATGCAAAATACATCGAGCATTGCCCCACTACTTCAGTTTCATCTAAAACATTCCATCATGCCTCGAAATCAATTTTCCCCTGTATTTTTTTTACTTTATGAGTTTTAGGACGTTGGTGAAGAAATTTTACTTCAAAAAACTGAAAAAGTCATTGGACCAAAGTTGTATCTATTTTTTTACTTCAAAAGGCCAGGATGTTTGATAAGACATAATATCAATAGTTCGATAAGACTGTCAAATGGCTTCCAAAATTTATTGAAAAATGCACAAATTTTGTTCCAGACATAATAATCTAGGGGGGAAGGGTGAAAATGTGACTTGCTGCTTATAAGTAAATGAAAGAGTCGCACCAGGGGTTTTGAAATACAAGTTACTTGATAGTAACAAGAAATTTGATGCTTTACAACGTTTATTCAAAATATATTAAATTTAGAACAGCCATTTTCATAGTATAGATATTGTATAATCAGTTTTAAATTTCTTGGTAAAATTGTAGCAAATTTCATCTACTTTAAAAAAGTATGAGACAAACTTTTTTCAGGAGCATAGTTTTGTAGGACTTCACCTTTCACTTGTACAAGTGGATAATTTGGCTGGTTGTTGGGACCCACATTTTGGAAATAGTTACTCTATGCTACATTTTTGCGAGTGAGTTTATTTTAATTGGAACTTATAAATCTTTTAGGAGCACTCAAGAAATGCCTGCAGCAAAGTACATCCCTGTGGTCATATGTGTGGAGGAATCCAGGGTGAAACCGAATGCTTACCTTGTCTTCACGGCTGTTCAGGAGATACTAAGCTTAAACAAGATGCTGATGACATGTGTATGATTTGTTTTACTGAAGCCCTATCTTCAGCTCCTGCAATACAAGTGAGTCAATCGAAATAAATTTAGAAAATTTTATTCAATGAAATCCAGTAATTTTTTTTTTTTTGTATTGTTCCATTTCTTTTCAATTAAATACATATTGATTATTTTCTTGATACAGAGGGGAAAACAATATTTTCATATATCAAATCTCAGCAAGATTCAATTTTTTTAGGATTTCATATTATTAATTGATGTAATTTATTGGGTCATATTAAGTTGTTTGTTTATTCAGAAATTAAGGCGTAAAACCCACCCAAAACCAAAACCCCACTCATGTACAAACCCAGTGTACAATTATATAAATGAGAAAAAAAAAATACATATATATGTATAAAATAGATAGATAAAAATACATAACATATAAAGT
>NW_027104662.1:1767-42154 GCF_000696795.3 Halyomorpha halys | reverse complement strand
CATAATCTTATTTAAATATGTTTCTCCATTTCCCAAGGCCTCTGATATATTTGAAGGTATACCCAGTTCATTTATTCTTCTCGTGTAGAAAACACACTCTTCGAAGATATGATTTATTGTCATTCTTTGATTACATTTCTGGCATCTGGGTGGATCCTCCTTTTTAATTAAGTGAAGGTGTGTGAGCCTGGTGTGTCCTAGTCTTAGGCGTGTCAATACAACCTCCTCTCTGCGGTTGCTGCGACTGGAGCTGCTCCATGCCTTGACATTTTTCTTACATATTGAGTTGTATTTGTGCCAATAGAAATAATTGATAATTAAAAATAGTTGGATTGGAAGATAATTATTTAAATTTGGTCATTAAAATTACATAATTTGATTAAAACTCATTTTGAATCAGGGGTCACCAATTCTACAACATTTCTGTTCCATATAATTTTTTCTGGGTCAAAATCTGGAAGACATAAAGTATTTGAGATGGTTGACAAGTTTGTTGATTTTGAAAATAACTGGGATATCTAATAATGTATTAAATTGTTATGATTAGGGCAATGTAGATAGGCCATAAATAACCTTGATAGAAGCTAATCCTGATGCTTTGATTGAAAAGAATTTGGATTAATGAATTTTTCTAAGAAAAATTTTTTTCAGTTATTGCCTCAGGCATGGAAAAATGTATTATATCCAAACCAACAAAGAAACCTACCAACATAATATTTTTCCATTAACAATACTATGTAATTCTTATGATTTCAGTTGAAATGTGGACATGTATTTCACTTACATTGCTGCCGAAATGTTTTGACTAAGAGATGGGCTGGACCAAGGATTACATTCTCATTTGCTCTCTGTCCTATCTGCAAGGTTAGAGAAGAGTTTTTATATATTCTTATCTCTTAATCTTGAATATAACTACTTTAATTTTATCAAAGCACTTTTCCTAGTCAGGTATGTTCTGATATACTGCCCATCCACGTCTTATACTAATTATCCAAGTTCTTTAGATGGCTTGACTCAGCTGCAGTTTTACCTTACTTACCTCTGCAGCTCCTCTAGTCCAATCAGAAGTAAATGAAGTACTGATGGAAGCACGTTTATTTTTAATTCTTCAAACAAAATTCCATTTCTCACAGTATTAATCTTTAATTAGTTGTCAAGTGGTTACTATAATGACATCATAATTCTCAATTATATTTTTTAACTAATAAACTAAATCTGATGGAATTTTAACTTAACAAAACATGCTAAGTAAAAATACAATCATATTTAAGTTCATTAGTTAAAAAAAAAATATTGAGACGTGAAGTCATTATAGTAACCACTTGAAAACTAATTTAAGTTTCATATTTTTTACTTTTCTGTATTTTTTTTTTAACTAATGTACTAAGTCTGATGGAATTTTTTTGTTGAAAATTTCTATGTATATGTTTAAAAACTAAAGGTACTAAAGTGACTTGATTGGCTTATTTTTTAAATTTATATATACATACCAATTTAATATATTTTATTGAAATAGATTACTAATTTTTATTGATTTTTTTTTTCAACTAGAGTGCAATGGAGCATAAAATTTTAGCTAAACAGTTGGAACCTGTAAAAGAGCTCATGGAAGATGTACGTAGAAAAGCACTCATGAGACTTGAATATGAAGGTCTTGACAAAGGACGTTTAGATCCTGCTGCATATGCTATGGATAGATATGCATATTATGTTTGCTTCAAATGTAAAAAGGTTGGTATTGCTAATAGTACAATTTTTAAAGTACTCTAAATTGTAAGTATTAAAGCTTAAAGAATTCCACTGCCTTCTTGATAAAACAATACCTACAATTAGGACTTGGCTGGTTTTTTAATGCAATAGCTCATATACAATAATATTAAAGACTTATGTCTTTCCTAGAAGGAATCCTGTATTCAATGTATTAAGCACTTGTACTAATAGACTTCTTATATGTGATAAAGAATGTCATTTATCATTATCAATTAGCAATGTTCAAATTTTTAGCAAGGTTCTAACAGTTGATTTTACAGATAGGATAACTGCATGCATTCCTGGCAATACGATGGCCTAAAAGGGACACACTATGTACTCCTCTAATCCAGCTTTTCTTAAAAGCTAATTGAGATATTCTAAATCAAATAAATTTTAAGATTTATTTTGTCTAGGGTTGAGAAAATGATTAGACACTCTATTGGATTCTACTTCATTTAAATTCAATATATAGAATATAGAAATTTTCAACTTAGCCACAATAAATTTGTCAGGTTTATCATAAAGTTCTTTTTAAACTACTACTGTGATCTTAATACAATTACTGTGTTTTGTAATTACAATATTTTTCTTTGAAAACTTTTATCATACATCACCTAATACAAAAATAAAAGTTAGTTTAACGGGTAGATTTCTCGGTGCTATGACACTTTAATAATTTGAAGTTACAATTTATATTTGATTTATTTCTTACTTTATTGCAGACAAAGTGCAAATAGATTGAAATTGTTTTAATATCTTTCAATTCACAGGCTTACTATGGAGGAGAAGCACGATGTGACATCGAAGCAGGGAGCAGTGGAGATTTTGATCCTTCAGAACTCGTGTGTGGAGCTTGCTCGGATGTTTCTAGGGCACAGATGTGCCCCAAACATGGAACAGATTTTCTTGAATATAAGTGTAGATACTGCTGCTCAGTTGCAGTTTTCTTTTGTTTTGGAACAACTCATTTCTGCAATGCATGCCATGATGATTTTCAAAGAGTAACTAATATTGCGAAAAATGAACTACCAGCATGCCCAGCAGGTAAAAAATTCAGCAATTCTCCTTATTTTCTTAATTTAGTTATGATAAAAAATGTATTCTTAAAAAGTTTCAAGTATTCATAATACTTGAATTTGAATGACTCGTAAATTAAAAAAAAAAACTATTGCTAATATCAATAGTTTGATAATAAACTAGAAATATATTTATAATTATATAAGCTGTGACGTGCAGTTTCACTATTAATAAATTTGGATTATAAGTGAATTTTTCACATGTATGAGGCAAAGCGTGGCCAAGTGCATGTGATTTACTGAATAAAATATGAAGTTTATATATATGAAAAACCAACTTGACAGAAATTACCCAAGAGAAAATAGTCTTTTTTTTAAATTGGCTCTAGCCTTATTACGTATATAAACCATAATTCAACTTGAAGTAGTCCAATATAGTTTGTTTGTCTTTTATCTGGTAGAGAAAATAAGTCATAAAAATGAAATATACTTTTTCAAATGAGCAACCATATTGTTCCAGATGTGTAGTTTCCAAGTTAAAAGAATGTTTTGTTTTTTAATGCCAACCATTTAGAATAAGTAGTTTTTCAAACCCAGCCTTAGAAGAATTACCTTTTAAAATTTCAGCATAAAAATTAAAATTTATTTAAAGAGGATCTAAATTTATTTATTTACAAAAGCTAAAAGTTTTATTCCAATCTAAAAGCTAACTAAAAACTTCCTTGACCTTATTGGCACCCACTTAACGAAAAACAAATTTATCTTCAACAAGAACAAAAAATACTTTATTGCAATTTTGTATTTCTTATTGCAGTTTCGCCCATCAATTTAGAAAATTAAGCCTTCACAAGGACACTTGAAATATTTTCCCATATCCCTGGTTAAAAGCCACTGATTTCAAGAGTATTACCAAACCAGTGTAAAAATTACTGAAAACAATTTTTAGTGTTTGTATGAATGGACAGGGAAAGGGATGGATTTATTAACATCTGTTATTCTTACACAATTCAATAAAAATGTTTAATAAACATTTATTACAATATTTCATAACACATGAACATTCAAAGCTGAACATATAACAGTCATTTATTTTATGGTATGAAACAGTCTACAATATTAATATAAGTGCGTGTCATAAATATGTAAATTACCGAAAAGATAAATTATAGGAATCATCTATTTAGAATAATACATTAACTCTACTTAGATATTTGGCCATTCAAGTGGATTATATTTTATATTCAAGTGTGCTCTTAGCATCACATTAATTAGAATAATTTAACTAAAAACATAACAATAATTTATTTTTAAGATATTAAGACATTTACTATTCTTAAAGAATTATTTGATTTTAAAAAAAAGTTCTTCCTTTATTGACAAAATTTATTATATGCTTTTCAAAACGCTTACATGTATATTTGTATAATTATGAGAATCTAGATAAGAAGAATATAAAAAGAAAAATATATCATCTTTCTGCAATTCTTTCAGAAAGACAATATGTTATTCTCGTTTTATATTTATGTTATACTCAATGCCAAACTATTCTTGGAAAAACCCACTGAGTACTACTATTGAAATAAATTACAATTAAAATTATCTGAATATGATTTACAAATATATCAATTTCACAACTTCCTTTTAATAATTGCTCAGAAGTAATTGAAATAAACAGAAGTGAAAAATGGACAATGGCAGTTTTCAATTATAAATAGGGGCATCTGATGTACCCCAGCTATCTCAAAAAAATATTTGAATGTCCAACAGCCAAAGATAAACAAACTTCTAGGATTTTTATTATTGTCATTGGTGTATATCACTTCCTAATTATATTTATTAAAATTTACCACTAATGGATTGTGCAATTTTAAGTAAATAAGCTAATAATAATTAAAAATTATTTATGGATAAATGAGGAAAACTTCAAATAGAAAAGAAACATTTAATTATTTAGTTTTCATTAATATAAGAGCTCCATTAAATTTAAAGAATTAGCTGGAATGCTTCTCATATTGCGCAAATAAATATATATATATAAATTTCTTCAACTTCACATAAATGTAGAGAAAAAAAAAAGTTATAATCTAACGTTTAAGGCAGGTAATTAGGGGTTGCCTAATGGGTTGTAATAATGAGGCCCTGGCTCGTGGACACATTTTCATTTGCAGAAAATTTTATGATCTAAATAAATGTGATACTAATACACCCACAGGGAATTAATACCAGTCAGATTATAAAACATTGATAATGTTTTATTTTAAGAAAATTCAACAGATTAGATAACATCTACATTAATTTTTTTTCACAATTATGAAATAGTTGAAATTATTTATATCATAGCAACACCATAAGTCAAACCTTGTTGGAAAAGTTAATGGAGAGAAAATTATTATTGATAACAAAAATAAATTATTTTAAAAAAGAGAAAAACTACCAAAAAATTTGGAATACAAAATTCTATTAAAATAAAACTTGTACCACAACAGCCCATGAAGGATCTTGGGTTCAGTATTTGTAAGGAAGTATTTTTTCTTGACCAATAGTTAATACAAGATGATAGCATAAGTCATCAGAGTTTCCTCCATCCCATTCAAGGATTAGTTACTTTTTTATAGTGTTAAGGATCCTAGGAGGATCTCCCAACCTAAGAGTCAATCCATACTTTATATAACAAAATAAATATCTACCATAGCCAGCTATCATGAATTAGGAATCTGAGCTACCTCACTCTACTAAGCACAAAAGGTTTTTGAAATAAGAATCTATATGTTTTCAATGATAAGTATAATCAGAGTTCAATTAGTTCAATAATACACCTCCACCTGTCGTGGGTGGAGGTGTATTGTTGGACATCCCTCATGGTGGTTACCATTATAGCACCTCTATTTCTAGATATTGAGCCCCGAGTTTAGTAATCTATATGTCATCCAGTAATTGTAGTTGCAATGTTTTAATATAAAGCTTATAAAGAGAGGTCAAAAACTTCTTTTTTTTTTTTTACTCAAATAAATAATAGATTTGTTGATTGAGAACAAGTTCTGTTCTATTTTGTTTACTTAGTATTTGTCAGATGTGATATCTGATAAAGTAAAGGAAGTTTAATATTCTTATTAGATTCCATTATTAAATTGAAATCATAGTCTTTAAAACATTGTTAACTTAGTTGATTTTACTAATTTATTGGTTCTAGTATTCATTACATGGTGAAATATTTATTGAAAACAAGAATTAAACAATTTATTTCTACATCATACAGAAATAAGAAATGAATGTTTATTAGGCAATTCAACACCACCGAAATAGAATTCGGAAACACACAATATTTCACAAAACATAATTGGCAACTTTTTTGTTTCATTGGACACAATCCTTCATATTATGATGAAATATTCTTATATTTATTTTTTACTCAATATGCAATTTAGAGACACTTAAGTTTAAAAAAACTGACAAGTGGGTTATACCATCTATTTAAATAATAAAAAATAATAATAATTTCTATTACATGATATTAAACTGGTAAAAGGTATTTCTATTTTATCTTCCCAGATAGAAAGTTGCGATATATCTGTATTAAAACATAAAGAATGACTAAAATTAAATATTTATTCACCTTAAAAAAATAAAACTATATAATGTAATATAATTTACCATGATCAGTGTGATTAAAAGGGTTTTTCCAAGCCATTTAGTTGTACATCAATTATGATATAACGCTGTTGCCGATTAGGAACCTTATTACAAACACATTTCATTCATAAATGAACAAAGAAGCAATCAATAAATATAATATGACCTAAAACATGGTCATTACTTCAACAATTATATTTTATCTAAAAAAACGTTTCTTATGTAATTGAATAATTAATCTTGTTTACTAATTATTATAATGAACACATATATTTGACTAAGTCATTCAGTACAAAGAAGTGATATAATATTTATATGAACACAAGAGTTCGTTCACGAACCAATCACCAACATCTATATTTGTATATGCGAATAATTTTTTCTAATGATTTACAGATGTAACGTACATGCAGACACATAATATATTCTTCGTTAAGGAACAATAAGAAAAGAAATTAATTCTCTAAAGTTAAAAAAAAAAATAATAAATCTAACTTCTCTTATAGTAATATGGCAACATATTAATTAAACAATGCATCAATTCACGTATTTACAAATATTTTCAATTATCACATTAAAAAAAATAATAGAATCAATTTTATATACAACTTAATATAATGAGTATCAATTTTAAATATAACTTGTTTATTACGAACAGGTTTAATGACATAAATAAAAATTAAGTAAAAACTATTTTATTTTGGGAAGAAATTAATTACTGTTATACATAAAATCACTTTTATACATTTATTTTTACAAAGAAATGTAAAAAAAAAATTACAACACACTTACCACTTTCAATATGCCTCTAAAACTGCTGAGTTAATACTATACAGTACCAAGAATTATATTTAAAAATCATATAAAAAATGATGATTCACAGGAATTTCTAGTGGTTAAAATTATTTATTGTTATCAGGTCCAAAAGCCAAACAGCTGGAAGGAGAAGAATGCCCACTTCATGTGAAACATCCCCCAACAGGTGAAGAGTTTGCACTAGGATGTGGAGTTTGCAGAAACGCCCATACTTTTTAAAATTTATTTCTGTCCATGAGCACTGCTTGTTAACAATTTTAATTATTTTATTATAATATTTAAGTTAAACTTTTGATTGTAGTAATTTATAAAAATAAATATTGTTTTACAACCTAAGATCTCTTCTTTGGTAAAAGCTCTTATAATATTATATTTAATTTGTACTTAATAAAAATGTTTTTAGAAGTTCTCATGATCTTTTTGTTTTTAAAACAAATCAATTTATGTGTTTTCTTTCCTTAATATACTGTAAAATTCAAGCTATTCGTTAATTTAGTTTTCATAAAGCTATAAACTATAAAAATATTTTTTTTTAATGAATCAACTTCTTCATTTGAAATAAATTCATTAATGTAGAACCCAGACTTAACTAAGAGTATAAGTAATCAACTAATTAACAAACTATATTCCAATCAACAAATATTGAGCTCAACTGGTGTAAATGTGGACACAATGGTAACTTTACTTGTGAAGCTTCCAGTTCCTCTGAAAGAACTTTTTCTTAAAATGGTTATGACTGGTATGAGCTGGTTTGTTGACAGGGGAATAAGGACCATCGAGAGGCAATAGAGGGAGTGGCGAGGGTGGCGATGATGCAGCAATCACCTGAAGCGGTTCCAAGACAGGAGGGGTATCCCTCTCACCTAGGTACCTTGCAACCTTCTTACTTCCTTCTAAATCGCCCCCAGATTCAGGACTCCCCAAGTTGCCTTCTGTACTTCGTCTCCTTTTGTCAAGCTCAGTAGATGCAAAGGCAACTAGCCTATCAAAGTCTGAACTAATTCTGTCTTGCCACCTTTCTTCATCCACAGCAGCAGTCCCCTCATTACCTAATCCTAACCTTTTATTAGGAAAAAAATCCTCTTCAGATACTGTTCTTTTCAGGCTATCTGCCTCAGTCTTAACTTCTGGCAGTGTAACATTTTCAGGATCTTCTTTCATCTCTCCACAAAACAAGCTTTCATGTAAAGTAGCAGCAAGCCCTTCAACAGGTTCTTCCTTTACTTCATATTTGAAAGAGTCAAAGTCATATGGATCAAGTGAACTCTGAGAATGTGGTAAAGTGAGTGAAGGTGATGATGTACTCATCTCAACAGCAGCATTTATAATATTCTGATTTGATATATCCAAAGTTCTTTCAATTTCTACATTTACAAGATCACCTATAGTTCTAGGCCTCGGTTTTTTTCCTTTTGGTACAATTTTTTCCTGAGAAAGATGCCTTCGGAGAGCCAATTTTCCAGGAGAGTCCTGATTTCCCAGTAAAGGGGTCAAAGTTTTACTATTGGTATTTCTACTATAATCAGGAGCCATATTTCTTGGAGCATTTTCTTCTTTTAAAGCTGTAGTGATAATACTTTTAAGACGCTCCTCAAAATTAGCAACTCTTGGAGGTTCGTTAACCTTATTTGCAGTAAATGCTATATGTGAACTATCTTCTTTGGGATTATGATTGTGTCGAATCCGAGATTTTTCAACATCAGCATATCGCCTATCCATATGGTCATTGTATTGGTGGGAAGGCTTGACAGTATTTGCCCTTTGTTTTTCTTTTTGTTTTAATAAGAGTTGAGCTTGCTTATTAGCTTTTTCCAAAGCTGCAATTTCAGCTTCCAAAATAGATGTGTGATGACTCAATTTTTTCTTGGTACTAATTGTGGCAAATATCTCTTCTAAAAGATGTTCTGGTCGTAAAGGTCCATTGATTCTCATATGCTTACATACTTCTTTCTCACGCTCTCGAACTAGATTTTTTTGTTCTTCTTCTAAATTTTTAATTTGTTCTTGTAATTTACCAGCCTTTCCTTGCAAAATTTTATGCTCTTCAACAATTTCTGATGCTTTGGTAAATATTCCACTAACAGACAAATCCACAACACCCAGCTCGAAAATTCTAGCTTTCAATAAAACAACACTGTCTTCTGTCAAAACTTTAATTTGTCTTTCTATCTGAGCTATATGTTTCTTAAGATTATTATTTCGTTCTCTCTCTTTTTCAATCTGTCTTTGCACATTATCCCGGAATGATGGATTTTTCATTTGTTCGATCATTGAAACCATTTGATCTCTAAATAAATCTAGTAAAATTTGCAATGAGTATGGTGTAGCAGCAGGAGCAGGAGGAATTTCTAGTTCTTCATGAACAGTTCTGGCATTAGAAGTTAATGATGTGAGCTGCTGATCAACACACCCAGGAGCTGGAGGTGGTTTTCGACCAACTTTCTCTGGGGATGTGCTTAGTAATGTTTCACTGTGAAGTAGATCTAATCCAGAAATTTTGATAGGTCTTCTAGGTTTAGTTTTTCTTCCTTTTGTTTTACGCCTCTGAGGTTTTTGGGAAGTCATTGCTGGTGTGATTGCTAAAGACTTACTAGTCCTTGGTAATATTCTTTTGGGTCTACTAGCGGTGCGACTAACATTTTCTTCATCACTATATGATTTAGCATTGACATAGTCAGACCATGCCCTTCGAGTTGTAGGTCCTCTTGGAGGGGAACTGTTGTCAGTACTTTCATCATCAGAAGTATTATCAGAATTACGCTCACTAACCTGTCTACTTTCACTGTCAGTATTTTCAAGACTTCCACAGTTATTAACTGCCTCTCTGCCACCTCTTGGTTGATTTTTTAATTTCTGAAAATATCTTTCAAGTTTAGTTCTGTCTATAACATGTAAATAATACGAAACTGGTTTTCCTGTCCAAGATACTGATCCTTGTAATGGTTGCATTTCTGACACATGCATTATTGTACCAATATCAGATAAATTTCTATCAGTGATCCTAAAATTTAGAGGGCAAAATGATTTTGAAGAAACAATTCTTGCACCATCTTTTAAATCAGCAAATCTTTCTTTTAACATATGATCAACAGTGGGTCCAAACGCAAAATTATTGACAAATATAATAGAGGCTCCAATAATAGTTTTACGATGTTCTTCAGAAAGAAAATCTCCTTTTATTAATTTATATTCACCAAATGATTTTCCATACCAAGACATCCATTTTTTAAATTGTATATTCATTGTTTCTGCATACCTAGTAGGAACTTCAGCTTTTTCGACACCATAGCATATTTTACATTTGGTAGCTGCGGCCATCTGAAGAACAACTTGTCCTACACCTGATCCCAAATCAATAAATACATCATCCTGTGTTATATCAATTTGATCAATCATTTGACAAATCAAATCAAATGATGTTTCTCCATACACTTCAGGAGAGAATGGTTCATACTGATTGAGCTTCTCCGGATCTAATACTGACTGATTATACACTTGTTGCAGTATATGTCTAAGCAAACCACGAGATGGGGATTTTCTGGAATGATGGATACCTTTTTTGAGAGTTGAAATAGCGTCTGCAGCTCGATTAAAATGATCACATAAATCTTTCATGCTACTGTAATCCTTTAAATATGAATTATTAAGTACATTATTTTCCACAGGTAATTTCAGTTCTGGAAAATCATCACAAACCCATTTTATCGTTTCCAAGATTTCTCCTGCACTGTCCAGGCGTTCTGTTCCTGGCCATGGATAGACAACAGGCTCAGCCCCAACAGGGCTATGTAATTTTAACTCCATCTAAAAACCAAAAAAATATCATTAATGTACTTAGGAACTTATTAGAAGCTTATATTAATAATTATTTTAATATATTAACCAAACTAACTTCCATTAGGACCAACTATTTTTCAAAATAAAAAAACATCATCGTTACTATAAATTTCATGTTTTAAACTAGAATCTTTTTCATATAAAAAAAGTTATATTAGAAACAGTACGCTTTACTCTAATAACGAATTTCACATGGATAATAACCAAAAAAAGTTTACAATTTTATAAAGCTTAAAAAATAAATGGAAGGATGTTAAATTAAAAACATTACAAAAATAATAAATAAAAATAACAACAGTCAGTTCCATAATGCCACTCATTAACTGCCCTCTTTCATCCACAATTGCCTGCCTTGCAACAATACCTGGTTTTGTAAGTTAAAAAGTTTGAATAAATAGTAAAGACTTTTGTATCATATTCTCATCTTAAACAATTTCTAACAAATGAAAGAATTACATTGTCTAAATCATGATTTACTTCTATTTTTCTCTTTCTATGAATGCAATAAATGGACATAATTCAGAGTAGAATAATATATTCAATTGTCTAGTAACAAGTTAATAATAACAACCTCAAGATTTAATAAAATACATTACAAAATATGTAATAATTTTTTTAATGTAATTTTAACCAATCAAAATATGGAATAAATGACTTATGTGAATACAGATCTTTAATTACGGTTGATATTTTTCAAATAATCAATAGTATATTCCATAGTAAATGCAGTAGAGCATCGATTATCTGAACTGGATTTGTGAAAATGATACAAAGAGGGGTTGACAATGCCATTTCTCATCAAAATTAGATTTCCTAGAACTGTTTTAATGTAACTCCAGTCTAGTTGTTTAATAAATAATGCTTTTAACAGTATGAGGCACGACGTTAGTTTTTCAATGAAATCAGTTATCACAAAAATAATTTTTTTTTTATACAAATGTGGTAATTGTGTAACATTTTCCTTTTTATTTAATGAATTTCAATTATCTGAACCACACCTGATACCATTAGTTCAGATAATCAAAGCTTTACTGTATGATTATTTTTACTTGGAATAACTTATTTTGAGATAATAACAATGAATGAATCAATTACTTGTTGGGGATTGGATTACTTGGCTGAATTTTTGTAATTTGAATAAAAATATTTGTGCCAATATTTACAATATCCATTTAAGTTTAAATAAAAGAAACTCCAGGTGAATAAAATTAACACCAATCCTAGATTAAAAAATTAACCCTCCAGAAGGTATTTATAGGAATCACTTAAGCTGATCAGCGTTTACTAAATTACAAAGTGTTGTGTTAAATAAAAGCGTATTCCTGATTACCATTAATAGTAGCACATCTGAAAAAAAAGTTTTGAATTTATTTTAAACTGGATGTATACTCATGATAGTATCGTAGAATGGAATTACTTTCTATAGGTCATTAAAACAGGAGCTGTAAACTATGTTTAAGCAGTCCGATATGGTTCGAGTGATGAGAATTGGAAGACTGAGATGGGCAGGGCACGTCGTTAGGATGGGCAGTGAGGATCTACTAAGACAATTATTGATGGAGCCACTCCAATGTTGGTACATTCTCCTAGTGGAGAAGAGGAAGACCAAAGCTGCGATAGGCTTATGGTGTTGCTGCTGATGCAACAAATATGTTGGGGCTTTGGAATTGGATGGCAGCTGCAAGGGACCGAGACAATTGGCGGTAGCTGTTGAAGGAGGCCAGGATTCGACACTGGATTGTAGAGCCACGCTAGTAGTAGTAGTAGGTCATTCTACAGACTGCCCCAAAGCCAGTGGGGTTGTCACAAAGTAATTCCAGTCTAAAGTAAAATCCATGAAATATATAAAACAATCTTAGTCAGATGCACCACTATTAAAGCAAAGCAATGTTATTTTAAACTGAAAAGAATTAATGAGAGGATAAATGTGTACACAAATTAACAAACAAAACAATATCACCTAATACTTTAAAAGAACATAGAACAATACAAACAAATATTTGATAATTAACCTACAAATAAAAACTGATATGGATAAATTTACTAGCCATATAGACCACAACTGGTTAAGAATATAATACCTATTCAGAGTACTAGTAGTAACAATGAAATGATGGGTTGATAATAAGACATACACAAGGGATGTAAATTTCTTTTATTTGAAAGTATTGTCAACAAGTAGGACTTAAAAACAAAACAAATGATAAACATATTTGTCTAATTCATTTAACATAAACTCTTTCTCCCAACTAGGAGCTACAAGTGAAAACATCTAATATTTAGTTTTTTATGAAAAGCAAAATGATTTGCTTAAGTGTTTAATTGACATAAAAACATAATGAAATTGTAGTGATTAGTTAGTAAAAACATGAGAAAAGACATAAAATCTACAATACATTAATTGTGTCAACTGATTGAATAAAAATCATAACAACTCCAAAAATGCCCTTAAAAGTTTTTGTAACAAAACATAAAAATTCATTTGAATATTAAAACAAAATGCGAATAAAAGAAATGATGGTTTTAAATAAAAGAAACCACATTATTTTCTTATCTAAAACCAAAAATAGAAGTTAAATATTGAAGAAACAAAGAAAAACAAAGCATACAATATCAATAAACATGTAGGTGATCGGGAATGAATTAACCAGTTTATAAAAATTTTTTTTCCTCATTAGTATATCTATTATTACAAACAAAAACAGTACCTCCACTTTAGCAACAAACCATCGGAAGGCAAAATTAAGTAAAGAAAACGTAGGTTTCCTATCTCAGAGGAGTCCTCAGGGATCTACAGTTCGTGACATCATTGGGTCACGTGCACAACACTGAACCAGGAATGGAGGTCTAAACATTCGTGACGTCACATGTAATCATTAAACTGCACCGCTATTAGCAACAGTTTGTCATTCTCTCTTTTCAAAATTGTTATTTTTGAAGTGCACCTTTCATATTTCGAATACTATTAATTGTTAATATTTATTTTTGAAAAGTTAATTATGAATGTTTTTTTTTGTCAGATCAGCTAATATATTAATAAAGCTTTTGTTAAATGCATTAACCCTTCAGAACATCAGAGCCTCTAAAACACAAATGTTGTTAATTAATACAAATTATTTGAGAAAACGTTCCCACCTTCAATTACAATTTATTCATTTATAAATACTATATTCATTATCGTCAATGGATATCAATGAAATTTCCATTAAATATTGAGATATCGAGACTGTAATAATTTATTTTGTACGAGTGGGATGGTTCATTCCAAGGAAACTTTTAATCACTGAGAAGAATACAAAACATAATATTTATTTATTCCACTTCGTTTCATCAAAAATACAGGAAAAGTATTTCAATAAACAAAATCTGCACCAGCATACAGTTCCAATCAGGGAAAGACAGAGGGGGCGAATTCAACTAAGAATATTATCAGGGCAGGATTTAAAGTTTGGCCACTCCTACAATTTGAACATGTAGGTGATCGGGAATGAATTAACCAGTATATACAAATTTTTTTCCTCATTAGTATATCTATTATTACAAACAAAAACAGTACCTCCACTTCAGCAACAAACCATCGGAAGGCTGATGGGTTATTAAATGCCCATGAATTCTTGCGCCTCTTCTCATTACATCAGAGGGTAAAATAAAAGGGCAGGTTAAGGAAATAATCTTTATGATGCCAATTTTATTTTAGAAGTATTACATCACTTTAGATTATTTAAGTGATATATTTTTCTCCGCTCCTTATAAACATTTTTCTTGTTATCTGAACAAATATTATTATATTTCTTTCAACGTCTGCGATATTTATCGTTTATCTAGGTTCTAGGACCGGGTCTATTTGGCTTTGATAGGCTAATCCGGCCTTTATTAAACTTTTATCATACTCTGACTTTTACAATAATCTATAAATATATTGTTTTTAGTTTAAAGGTGAAGTAACTGTTGTCTATAGAGTCTAGGTTAATAAGAACATTTTGACAATATTATTCAACTTTCTCAGAAGAGTGCAGGGGAAAAGTAGCCTAACCTCTGTTAAGTGTTTTAGCGACGTTGCTACCTGCTGATCTATACTGTAACTACTACAGCCCCCAAAACCACCAAGACGAAGGATGACGCAACCTACGACCCTAACACGGGAACTACTACTGTCATCTAGCAAATTCCATATATTAACATCTGTACTATTTTGTATATACATTAATTTCACTCATGTAACAACTATATAACGTATTGTAATATTTATGAATGTATCATTTGAATTAATAAAGATTACAATAGAATCTGCTGATTCATTGTCCAATGAAAGCTAACGTCTTATACGTAACATCTCTCGATGGCTTTTAATAGCTCAGAGAGTTGATTAGGAAAAAATAGGGAGGTTCCAGTGCGCATTTCCGGCTCACGGAATTTTCCTCACTAAGTAGTGTATTACATCGTTCATAATGGTCCAGAACATCCTAAAATTGTTACATGTGTGATTATTTCTGAATAACTGAATACAATTCGAAATTTGTGAAAAAACCTAAAGGAGTAATCCATAGAAACAAAAAAAACTGACCTGAAAGAAAGCCGTAAAAAAGGGCCATCCTCCAACAAATAGAAGAGAGATTACCATGGAATTCTATACAGGATACTTATAAAATACATAATTTGTAGTTCCTAAGCACAAAAGCAGTAGCTTTGTTAATACTAGTCTGGTTTAAATAGTAAAAGGAGGAGTAGTATCATTTTTGAATTATTTAATATTTTTTTAAACACTTTAGAACTGGGATTCTACAGCATAAAAAGCATAATTAAAAATTTCAGCTTCATAGGTACTGTCATGGAATCGAATAAAGGCATGAACTTCTAAATTCTTATTTAATGGCTTCTTGAAGTGAAAAAACGGATATCAACTTTCTTTTCCCCAAAAATATATTAAATCCCACTTTGAGAAGACTCGCTGGTTAGCTGATTTTTGGTCTGGTGTCAAGGTACCGTTTTGGTATCCTTTATGCTTCTGGACCCCTTTATACTCTGGTGATCTTGACTTGTCTCTAACTTCGAGACTTTAGATCTTTTTTGGTTTCTAATCGAGGATAGGTTTGGAGATTCGATGATGTCGTCATAATTACATTAACTTACCTATATAGTGAAAAATTTCGAATTCGAGTTTTCGACGGAAAAACATGTTTTAATGTCACTTAAGTCTAAAAAACCTGGTCTCGCTTAATGGTCAGTGAACAGCCTAGCTCAAAAACGAAAAGTCGTACGAAACTGAAATCACATGTTTAAGGCGAATCTATAAAAGGGGGATGAGGCAGAGGATGTTCCGCCATCATCTACCAACCGGAAGTGCTACTTTATAGAATGGGTTTTCCCCATTTTTTGGACTTTCTCCAAAACAGCTTTAACTCTCAATTTTGGCTTAACTCGGTGAATCAATGTGAAATTATAAGGTCTTTAATATCAGATAGTTTTTAGTCAGAAAAATAAAAATGTTCGAAGGTCGTTGATTGACCGTGTTTAATATATAAAAGGAAGATGGTCCTGGAGTGGTAAAAAAAAAATCAAATAGAAATTAAACTATTTGATACGAGCTAACGTTTCACCCCACTTTACAACGGGCAACGCAACTGTATTTTTATATTCTTTTTTATTTTCTATTACTTCCGTTTTCATTGATTGTCTAATACCTTTTTCTAATTATTGTTTATTTATAATTTTCACTCTATACGTTATTTTTATTCTCTTCAATTTAAATTGTTCTTTTTATATTAACTTTCACATACTTTAATCATATTTTGCCACACCTTAGTTTACTTTTATTTTTTGTTAGTAATTCTCTTACTTTGTTACATGATTTTAGTCGTATCTTTTTTAGCCCAGATGAAGCCCTGCAAAGTGGGGGAAACGCTGGCTCACATAAAACAGTTTAATTACAACTGAAGGTTGTTTTATTTTACCGCACCCTGTTATAAACCCAAAAATATTTTTTTCGTAATTTAGATCTTCAAAGGTCTTAAGATTTTTTTTTGCGAAAATCAACTTCAACAAGAGCTCACTCACCTACATAATGCTGGGGGATGTAAGTAGCTTAGTAAGTGAAAGTTTTGATAGCACTACTGGTAGCCCAAATTACCAGATCCTTATAGAGGAGGCCCATGGAGTTCTAGAAAATTGTTTAACATTACTGTAAAAAGTTGACTTATTAATACGTAGCTCTGAGATAGTCCAGAAAGCATAAGGTATATTATAAGGCATAAGCATGAGCTACCCGTAGCTCATTGGTTAAGACACAGTCTTACCAATCTGATGTCTATTGGCATTGCCGGTTCGAATCCGGCCTGAGGGTGTTGACTTTTTTCATTGAGTGGCGGTCCAACAAAATGAAAAACTTGCCAACCATGGTTAGGCAGTACAGGACTTCCGTCTTGGCCGAAAAAAAAGGCATAAGCATAAAAAAGGTGTAGTCTAAGTAAACCTTGAATTGTTATATCTATACTTATTTCTACATTTATTTATTATATTTTCTTCTTGTACATAATAGCTGAAAACAACCTTTGTGTAATGAAAATAACTTTTTTCATCATGAGCTATCAACTAGGGCGGATATCCGCTACCAAACCGAATGCGATAACGTGGTGGCTAACATAACTGAAGATCATATTATCACTCGCCATATTCTTTGAAAGTGAACGAGTGGTCAGCCAAAGGAGTGTTCGTCGCGGCCGTTAAGATAAACCAATTGTACAAACACCCAAGAGGAAAAGAAAGTCAGTTATTTCACCCCAATTTTCGAATTCATTAGTGTAAAAAAAGATACATTCGGGAGTCAAAATTGACGAGTTCATTCAGTTTATGAAGTTTTGCCATGGTAATAACACTTGTGTGCGGTTGGGCGTTGCCCTGATGAAAGATGACTTTTTTCCTTGCCAAACCAGGCCTTTATTCGCGTATCTTTTCCTGTAGTTGGTCTAGGAGATTTACGCAGTATTGCCCCGTAATTAATTGGCCAGTAGAAAGATAATCTATCAACAGAATGCCTTTTGCATCCCAGAAAACTGAGGTTATGATCTTTCCGGCCGAACGTACTGCTTTTGCTTTCTTTGGTGGTGGTGACTCAGCATGTTTCCACTGCTTTGACTGCTGTTTTGTCTCTGGGGTATAGTAGTGGACCCAAGTTTCATCTGTAGTGACAAACCGGCGCAAAAAATCTTGTTGGTTGCGCTGAAAACGGGGCAGATTTTGTTCGGGATTTCAATCTGGTGCGTTTATGGTCCAAACCCCGCACTCATCTTGCGGATAATTATTTCATTCTCAATTCTTCGTTAAATTCTGATTAATTCTTCGGTTAAATTGTGATATACCCGTTCAGATGACACCCCTACAGCTTCAGCAATCTCACACACTTTCGGTCGACAATCCTCCATAACTTTTTTATGCGCTTTTGTGATAAATTCTGGGGTCTTAGCACTTTTTGGCCGTCCACTACGCGGTCATCTTCTAAGTTCTCCCGACCAAATTTAAACGCTGGTCCACTTGGCAACAGTAGAATATGAAAGAGCAGAGCCCCAGTGTGTTCTGAAAGTCGGCATGAATTTCCTTTCCTTTCATACCTTTCTTTAAAAAGTACTTAATCACTGCTCGAACCTCAGTTTTTCCATTGTTACTAATCACAACGCATAAAATAACAACAAAGAGTCGACACTACCACTCATGGCACGTGTTCACTCACAAAGGATGTGTGAGTGCGCGGGAACCTTGTTGCTCCAGCACCGACATCTAGGGGTGATTCCGAGAACTTTTTAAACCACCCTCGTAAATGGCCTCTTCTTATTTCCAAATTACCATTTCGTCATTAGAAATCGACATTTTGTGAATATATTTTGCAAACATCGTGAAAATCACTGCTCCTACGAAAAAAACTAATAATAACGTTGTTTTTAGTTCGCTTAACAAGCTTTAATTTTATTCCTAACAAACATTTGTACATCTAATAGCTGCTCAGACATAGCCGTTATAAGGAAAACGGTTTGTCAGAAAAATGTTAAATCAACATTTTGTGACTATATTTTGTAAATATCATCAAAACTACTACTCTAACGAAAAAACTAATAAGAATATTGTTTGTAGTATATTTTACTACCTTCAATTTGGTTCCTAACCACGATTTATTTATATGACAAAAGAACAGTTTAAAAATTAGATGTTATTAATTGTTGATATATGAAAAACTTTTTATTATAAAACTGTTCTTTTATTAAATCGTTTAATAAAATTTAATTACTACGTATTTCTTATTCTTATAATTTTTCTACTAATAATTATGTTTGTTACCAAAGTAGATTACTAGGCAGGTTTTCAAGAGCCAACAAAAAACCAAAAGACTCGTAATTTTGACTTCCAACTATATGTAGTTTACATTAATGAATTCGAAAATTGAGGTGAAATAACTGCCTTTTTTCCACGGGCTCTTGTACTAGAAGGACCCTGGCGATAATTTACCCGGCCTCCGTTTATTATTTAATCCACCACTGAAACACAACTTTGACTGTTTATACAACTAAAAAATAATGAATTATATTTACTATATATGATATTATATAATGTATCATGGATATATAAAATGAAAATACAGTTATGCCAAATTGGAACCGGGTCGGCTTGCCGAGCCCTCTCCACAGTTGCCCCATCTTGTCGGTTCTGACTGCTGTATATAAATTTACATTGCAGTGGATTTTCATCAGAAGAAGCCTTGCGATGAGAGAGATTCATTAAATTGAGGACGAAGAAATGAGATATTAAAAGAAACTAGAATGAAGAAACATCAATAATATATACATTTGAAAATGTTTTGTAATATTTTTGTTTTATATTGTTTTTATAGTTATTTAAAGCCTGTTTTACTTAATTGTATTCTCAAAACAAATATCAAATGGAGATAAGCTGTTTAGGACCAGAACAAAGAAGACACCCTTCAGATCAGTCTCAATATTTTAACTATTTTTAAGTGTTGTGTGTTTAAAAATAGAATCTATTTTGTACAATTTGAACAAGAGGAGGTTGCATATCCTATAATTAAATAGAAATCTGGTATATTTACAATAGGTTGGGCAACTAAAGGCATTGTATAGGTACTCAGAGCTTTTGGCTATATAGCTATGTCAGAAGGTCTCAAAATGTCTTCCGTTCTTCATAACACAATAAGATCAATAAATGAAAACGAATTAGAGATGGGTAATATACTAAGAAATGATATGTAAAAAGTCTCATGTGACCTCAAACCGACAGAAATTACAGCCAACAATGCCAAAGCCACTATGACAGAAAGATATTCCAGATGGGAAATTGCCATTGTCTTACATACCCTGGCATAAAACAATTCTTTAAATTGCAGCCTTACTTAATTGACCCAAAATTTATCCACTATACTTCAAGAATTTCCAACTCGGTGAGAGATGCAGAGTGCAGACATTTTGGAAAAATAGGACATTTCAAAAGGTTTGGAGGCAAAAACATTAAAAAAAATTCATTCCATCAGCCAATTCATTCCAGAAAGATAAATTATTCTAATTATGTAGCATCAATGCCATCTTGTCTTTCTAGAGCTGTCGTGCAGGTCAAAGTCAATAACCTTGAAGCACAAGCCCTAATTGATATCTAGCTTCATCAATGAAAGTTTTGCCAGGAAGCCTCAAAATCTTTAAGTCAATGTAAATTAGAACAGATATCCATGGACTTAACATCATTCATTTAACTCATAACTTAGCAGTACAATGTAGCTCTGGCTCTTCAAGATCATTTTTACGATGACGTTATCTTCAGCGATTTACCTAATCTCTGTGCCGCATTCTCAAACGTCACTCATGTTTAGAGGTAAAAAACCATAGTATTGAGCTGACCCTTGCTAATACAAAGGCAGCTAAGTTCTTTGCTCATCTTACCACAAATTCTAAGCCAGTTGTAATATAATCTCGACATCATTCTAAGTCAAATTTTATCTTTATTCAATATGTAATGCAAAACTTATTAGAAAATGGCATAATTGAATAGAGCAGGTCTCCATGGCGGATAAAGGCATTGGTAGTTTCATCAGAAAATCATAAAAGAATTGTAATTGATTATAACAAAATATCAATAAAGTTACTGATTTAGACGTCTTCCTCTTACCACGAATAGAGGATCTAGTAAACGAAGTGGCTTACAATTCTTATTATAGCACATTAGACCTCAAAAATACACATTACCAAAATCAATTTCAATAAAAGATCCCCCTTATACTTCGATCTGAGCATTTGTAATTTTACCCAAATTCTTTTTGAAATGATTATTGGAGTTCCGGCCTTCCCAAAAGGCTAAGACATGATGGACTGTGACAAGACGGAAAATGAACATGATCAAAAATTAAGGATTTCATGAATACTGCATCAAAATATCATCTGACACTAAGCATGGATGAGTGCTTCTTTTGTAAAACAACTATTCACCTTTTAGGTTATGTGATAGTCACAGATCTCTTCAACGAGATCCTGACATCCTTAAACCTTTAAGAAAATTTCTCATACCAGAAAATTCTTCATCTTTGCATATAACTCTTGGCATGTTTGACACCATTCCAAAATTTGCAAATAAAATTCAAGTTTTTATGTGAAGTGGATTTCCCTTCATTAATGAAGCTGTTAACGTTTTAAAAGGAATGAAACGGGATATTTAATATGCCGTTCTTCCTTCTATTGATCATTCTGATACTTTGACTGTTTCTACAGATGCATCCGATTTTCTTTAGGAGCAGTACTCTCACAAAATGACCATCTAATTACATCCTTTTCCCACTATTTGTTAAAATCTCAAAAACAACAATCATCTATTGAAATAGAAGCCTGTGCTATAGTTGAAACTTCAAAAAAGTGGAGGCATTATCTTCTGCGTATACGTTTAAGGAAGCGTGGCGATTAGAGCTTTCTAGTCAAAATTTTGGAATTGTTTACCGTCAGGGTAAAGGTAACAAAGCTGCTGGAGGATATGCTCTTTCATTGTAGAGAACATAACTAAACTAACATATTTGCACGAATATTTGTTAAACCTGAAGAGACAAGATTCGATCATTAGGTTCGGAGTAAAAACCTACCGTTCTCCCAGAAAAAATAAGGCAGTCATATCGTTATATAGGCTGTGTGCTCAAATTAAACCTCATTTTGAGAAACATTAAGGGCGAAAGATCAAATCTACACAGCCGAAAGCATTCGAAAGACTCGATATTGATTTTAAGAGGTCACTGCCCACTGTATCGCGGAACCGATATCTACTGGTTATTGATGAATTCTCTCGATTTCCATTTGTCTGTCCCTGTTCTGATGTATCTGCTAGAGCCATCATATCCAAGCTTAGGGATCTCTTCTCAGTGTACCGTGTACCATGGTTTATTAATTCTGATCAGGGCTCAAGCTTCATGTCGACGGAAAAGAGATCTTTTTTGTTTGAATTGTAATCTCTTCAGTCAGGTCAACACCCTACAATCTGCAAGGTAATGGGAACTCGTAATCACTCTCGGTACGTGGGCATCATCTGGAAGACAATCGAGTAGGCCCTAAAAAATCAGGGTCTCGACTCAGAAAGATGGGAAAACGTTCTGTTTGTTTGTTTGCTCGTTTATTCAGAAATTAAGGCGTAAAACCTACTAGTCATCAACGCCAATATGTATTCATGTATACATTTAGTCTTCAATTCATGTATACATTTAGTATTATAAATGCAAACCGCACTGAAATTGGAAAAACGTCTTAAACGAAGCTCTACACTCTCTCTGATCTCTTTTTTGTACTGCAATTAATGTTAATCCACACAAAAAATTCTTCAACTTTTCAAGGAGGTCATGGAAAGGAGCAACAACACCCTCTTGGCTATTAAACCTCGGGTTGGTCTTATTTAAGAAAACAGTGAGGCATTCGAAATATCCCTACATTGATGAAGTGGAACTTCTTGAAGAGAATCCTCTATACTCTTTTATACATATGCCTGATGGGAGAGAGACAACAGTATCTAACAGACTCCTGGCACCTCTAGGCTCAATCTTGAAAGGACTGAAGAAGGGAAATATTGCAAATATCCCTGAAACTCAGGTACTACCAAGCACTAGTCGTGCACCAGATACTGTTTCTACAAACAATACCCCACTTGAAGATAGCCATGTAGAGATTGAGCAAGCAAGAGGAAATGAACAAAACTTAGAAGAGATGTGTCAACATCCGGAGCGGTGATATACTGATAGTTATATATAATTAGTATTTAAAAACCACTATTATTCATATATCACTGATATTTATATATCAGTTGTTAAAACATATGTTTGTTAAAGCTAAGGTTATTGTCATAGTTATTCATGTCACATGAACCATGTGTTAAATTTGGTTTAATAAAGCCTACAATGCAGTATTCCATGTTGTTTATATCATAAGTGTCAATAATACTACAGCATTGGATTAGCGTAAGTAAGTAAGGAAAAAAATAAGCACTTATCGGGCCACTAAGTGGAGTACAACAGTAGAAATACTGGGGAAAATTAATGATAGCTTCGAGTATGGAAAACTGCAGAAAGAAGAAACGGACGCGAAGAAGTTGTACTTACCAAAATGCGCCTCGGACATACACCCCTGACCCATATCTTCTAAAAAGACTATACACACCGACCTGCTAGGTACTTTTCACAGTGGAGCATATTCTACTGGACTGTGAGGCTCTTAAGTGTGTAAGACGGGACTGCAACATTGGAAATCGGGCGAATATCACACTTGGAGACACATCTGGAGAAAATTTATTGAAGTTAAAAAAAATCAAAATTGTATCGCCTCATGTAGAGAACTCATGAAAATTGTTACTAGTAGTAATATAACACATGTAATAAATTGTGTTTAAAAGTTCTCAAATTGTAAAGAAAGAAAACCTATGTATCATACTAATGACAGATACAATATTTTATAAAATAAATATCAACTCTCCCCCCCTCTAACCACCTAGTTTTCTGAATCGAATGTAACGGATATGATGTTTCTTTTTATTAAAGAGAAAATTTGAGAAACGAAAAAGTTAAATAAATGATTGATTTTGGTTCATGAGGATGAATTGATAACTAATTTTTTCAAACAAATTAACTTTGAAGAAGTTTTCTATTAAAATATTTTGTGCATATTGTAACAATTATAAAATTAAACTATTAAAAAAATAATGGTGGTTTGAAATAAATCTCTGCCTGTCTTCACCATCAATATTTAAGACATATTTTAAAAGGAATTAATAATATATATAACCTGAATTTCTTTTCATTAAAATGTCAGAAACTAATTATTCAGCGTGAAGGGCTCCAAATTTTGCAGCAGTGAATCCTCCTTCGAGGATCTATTTAGTAACCTGCCTCGATGTAGAGTGGAGGGTTATATGTTTTTCTGTTATGAAGTTCCTCTAAGCGAAAGTGTTGACGTTTCGTAAATCTGTGGTGATGGAAGTTGTTTGTTGTCAAAATTATATTTTTTTATATTATTTTTCCCTAGTCATAACAAGTGTTCACAGTACACATCTTCAAGGAACATGGGATACTTCAGATTTCTTTATGTTTCTCTCTAAATTTGGTTTTCAAAAAACAGATCTTCACCGTGAGAAGGAAACTGATGGTTATATATTTGGCAACATTACTTCCAAAGATAATACAAGCTATTATGGAACCTTAGCAGTACTGAACAGAGACTATTTTCTGGAGTATTATGGAAATAGATTCATTCTTGACAAAGATAAAGCTTGTGCTATGATGTTTAATAAGCTTAGTACAGTTGCATATGATCCAGTCTGCTATGATGAAGGATATGATTTCCTAAGGAAAGTTCCATGTCCTAAAGGAGAACTATGTGAGGATGAAGATTTTCCTCAAAATGTTGTTAAACACTCTCAATTTACTTATCATATTAGAGACTTGAGTGAGCCTAGGTATTTTGCTTATTTATTTAACTTGAGAAATTATTAATGACTTGTGTCATTAGCACTTATTACTGATATTTTAGGTTTTGGTATGTGAGCCTGGTATCATGTTATCGGAACTCTACCACCTGTAAATGGCACCATACCCCTCATAATATACAAATAGAATATGACATTTGGTTAGTTAATGGCAATCCTAATTCAAGCAGTTACAACCCGCTTGTGTATCAATTTTCATTTGATAGGCAGGTAAGAATTGTGTGGTTTGAACTTCTACATTTATTATTTGAATCAATCATGTTATTGATAATAATTTATTTGCTTATATCTTTTTGTTGTTTTGTTTTAGAACACTATTGAATTATATTTGGTGTTTTTCTTAATATACTTTGTTCTGGTTCCATTACAAATTTTTGCTGTTGTGAGGCAACAGCACCCTGTGACCAGGCTTTTTACAGCAAGCTTGATTTTAGAATTTCTTGGATTGCTTTTTAATTTAATAAATGTAATGAAGTTTGTTGTGGATGGTATTGGTTATCCCAAATTGGCTGTAATTGGTGATGTTCTGGATATCCTTTCTAGAGTGAGTATATCTTTGTTGTGATAATATGTACATGTTATTTAAAAACAAAGATTTCCACACTTGAATTTAATTTTGATTGATACTTTTTGAAAGGTTGGTTATCATAAATGATAAACACAATCATTCATGATAAAAACAAGTATCTAATCATTAACTTATTGATAACAAAAATGTGAACATATAAGTCTATTATAATTTATTCTTCTGAAAAATATACATTGGAATTAGTTTGATAAATAATTTTATATGGTGATAAATATATTTTAGAATAAACAGTTTTCTTAAAAATTGTTTAATCTAATTTGATATTCTTAATTGAAAGGTTGAGGTAACATGTAGCAAAACTGACAATGGGGTATATATTTGTTTATTTTTTTTTTTTTAATATGCAGATAGTAAATGCATTTTGGTAAAACCCAAAGTTTTTTACATTCATCAATTCAAAAGATATTAATTTTTATTAGCCCAACCGATAAGTACACTATTTGAGAACTGAGCCCAGTATGTCATAGAGGACACTTCATTTCTGTTTGTTTGTTTATTCAGAAATTAAGGCGTAAAACCCACCGGTCATCAACGCCAACACCCCACTCATGTACATACCCAGTGTTCAATTATATAAATGAAAAAAAAAATACATATATATGTAATAAAATAGATAGATAAAAATACATAACATATAAAAAACCAAACACATAATATATAAAGTATACAAAAAATACATAAAATACAAAAAGCATATATATATATATATATATACACACACATATATATACGCATACATTCATATATATACCTTATATATTTACAAATAGTCCATGTATTTTCAGAAAAGACATAATCTTATTTAAATATGTTTCTCCATTTCCCAAGGCCTCTGATATATTTGAAGGTATACCCAGTTCATTTATTCTTCTCTCTTAGAAAACATACTCTTCGAAGAGTGCGGCCTGGTTCCAGGTCTTGGCCTCCCATAACCACTTCCTCTAATCATAACTGTCTTGCTTTACCATCATCCAGTTCTTGACTCCCAGGGTATTTTCAATATCTCCCTCTACATCATCGAACCATCTCAGTTACAGACTCCCTCTCCTCTTTCATCAATTGGCTATGTTAGCATCATGTTCAGGATTTATACATTCACCATTCTGACAATATGGCCTGTGAATCTTAAAACATTTCAGCTTCATTGCTCTGACATCAGGTTTTCCAAAAGCGTTGTATAACTTTGCTCCAGGCTTGTTCATCTTTTCCATTCTTCTCAAACTTTTTTACCACTGAAAATTCGGCAGAGAATTCTTCATTTGAAGCTCAGGAGCTCTTTTTCAGCAGCCAGATGTTAACCAACATTTGGATAAATGTAGAAGCACATGGCATATCAAAGTTTTATAGACACATCGCTTGGTCTTTCTAGAGAGTATTCGCCTGTTCATCTGTTTTGTCTGGCCAATTAGTTCTGTTAATCCTTCCTTTTAAGTTTTCTGGTTGTATCCTCAAATGCAATGAAAGCCTTGGTCCCGGTCTAAGGGGACCGTCCCACAATATATTCGTTATCTGCAGAGGCCAACAATTGTATTAATCTAGTAAATTTGTTTCCCTGTCTGTGTTAGACCTTTTCCCTTATAGCCTTCTTAATTGCCATATTAAACAATATACATGCAATACCAATGCATCCCCATATGATATATGAACCGAGTACACTTTTAGTGAAGGGCAAAAGGCATCTAAATAAAATGTGTGAAGGTACCTCATCTATTGTCTGAAAGTTGTTTTACTAATGCATATACCCCATGCATATGATATATGCATATACCCCATTTTGTGAATAAGAAATTATTTTGTCTACTTGTGTCTAATCCAAATTTATACTTCAGTAATGACAGAATTGTGAAGTGTAAATTTGGTTCAGGCATAGGTAGATAGCTAACAAACCTTTTAATCCTAAAATTGTTGTTTATGCTCCTTGGCTTCTCAACCATTCAAGTAGTAAAGTTACATATTTTTTTGGAGTATTTTCATGATTCACACTTTTAGTCAAGTTTTTTCTTTCGATTCTAATATTTGATTAAAAATTCAGGATAGCTGAATTTGATTTGATATTTCCTTTAAAAATTACAAAGCAGCTGATCCGAACCTGAGGCTACTCAGCAACTCGTTCATTCGGATCAGCCATTACTATTAAGTCTGGCCTGACTTTTCTTCAGTTCTTCTGTACGCTATGAGGGTTCTGAATTTAGGCTTTGGTTGTAGAAGTGCCTGATTATGTACAAAATTGTTTCCTAAGGAGACAATGTGCTCTAACTACCTGATTTATGACCTTACTAAAGTTAGGTACTCATATTAGAGAATCTCTATAATGATGGCTCCAATTCGAACAGAGCTAAATGTTTTTTTGTCAAATGAAAATTTTGTAGGTCAAGCCATTCAGTATTGTTTAGCTTGAAAATCGGTGATGTACTCACCTTTTTTTGGAGATGAAAATTATACCAAATAACTTAATCTATGTGCTAAGTTTTTTTTAATCTTAATTATTCCTGATCAAAACTTTTGTTGATATGTCAGGTTAATTTTTAATTTAGTTTTAATATTGAGTTGGTTTATTCACTTTATTTAACTCTAGTTCTATAATTTTGACAATCAGTTCTAATAACCTTCTTAACATTACATTGACAGAACCTTTGTATTGGAGTGGTATCAACTTATATCTTTATTGTAATAAAAAAAGTTATGTTATTTATATAATAAAAAATATATATTTTTTAATTATTGATTGAATTATAAACATTTGGATCTTAGTTTATTTTCTATTTTTATGTATTCTTCTTTATGAATAGTTTCAATAAATGAGAGTTATACAATTGACTCCAAGTTTAACACTAAACCCAATCTATCTCAGTTCCTGTTACTTTGTTTGTGTAGGGAACTTCTTCTTGCTTCCTTAATGATTTGTTTGTTAATTTCAACAGAATTTAAACATGGAGCTTACATTTATAGTATTATTTTTTTATTTTTTTTAGACGACATTTATGCTTTTACTTCTGCTACTAGCTAAAGGCTGGGCTGTGACTAGACAAGAATTTACTTGGAAACCACTTCTTTTTTCTGTTTGGTTCATTTATGGAGTTGTTCATATATTATTATATGTATGGAATAAGGTATGTATCTTTGTGTTTGTTTTCAAATAATTTGACATTTTATCTATGAGTTACTTTTATGATTAAAATAAAACAAAACAGTCGTTATATTTAGATAGCTACTGATAAATGATAAATTTCATGAATACTGTAGTAAGCGCTAAAGAACTAATAAAAACAAATTAAATGTTGTTAGAAATCTTGAGCATAACTGTTTTCCTTTAATTAAAAAATCTGGAATGTATTTTAAACCTTTTTTTTAATTCCCACTTTACTCTGCCTTGTGCGCAACACAGGCTTTAACAGCAGCTTGATGTCAGAAATTTAAAGGTAACATCGAACTGCTGCTAATGAGAGAATTTTTTTTTTTTACATAACATATAATGTTATGTCTGTCTGTTCTCTCATATCTCGTTATACTTCTTCTATGCCTCCTCTGCTCCTCGTGGGCTTCCAGGACCAATCTTTTTCATTCTAGGTTGAAGTGGACTGAGCTCACAGAACTTTTCCACTGGTACCAAATATCTTTGTAATGCAGGTAGTATTGTTCAGTGACCAGCTGAGGGAAATCATTCTCTGTGAGGAAGTAGGATCCGATTTTCTTTCAGTAGTTTAGTTTAGCCCTTTGTGTCTCGAAAAGGGACGTGACGGCCGTGCGGGTTGGGGCGCAGGTCCCAGTGTGCTTGGTTCGGAACATTGTGGGTTCGATTCCCACCTGGGGCAGTTAACATTCATTTTTCGGCGGTCGCTAAGAATGAATTTTGACACTCCCACCTTGGTTAGTATGCGGCGGCAACCTAGGTAACCGTCAGGGGTTGACAAAAAGGACCACTCGGCCCACTTGCCGGACTTGTTCCCCCCACCAAACACCACTAACAGTACCAGTAGTGTCTTAAAAGCATTATAGAGCTCAGAAATTTGTGGGATAATACAGTTAGAGGATAGGAGGTTGATGTTTATCCCATGGCTATAAAGATAGGGTCAAAAGCCTCCATCATCTGTGAGAAATTGGGAGAGCCGGTAGTCCAGGAGGACCCGCTTTGCTTATGAAAAGTATTTCCTCAATGCAGATCCATTCAGGGTCGTTACCCACCATATTTTATTACATATAGTAACCACTCATTTCCCATTAAAACTCAACCATGATTTTGCCATAATACTACTAAAAAATATTGCCATTATACTTGTCATAGTTTTATTAATGCTTATATCTTTTCCTGTTTTTTTGCCAATAATGGATGTAATCCAAAACAACTTAGTAAAAGTACTTTAATTTAAAATACAAACCTTTTATATCACTAAGGTTATAAGGATTTAAATTTATTATAACTAATATTTCTCTGACCCTACATCACTCAAAATTCATAAATTATTTTATTTTTAATCTGTTTTTTCAGCATTTGCCATGTAAGCTGTCATATTGAAAACAAGGCTAATCATTATTTGTTTTAGACTGAAGTGGATATAATTGAAGATATAGATGAATATCAAACATGGCCAGGCTGGCTCATCTTGGTTCTTAGATGCCTTATTATTGTTTGGTTTCTGCTGGAGTTGAGGACAACAATGAGATATGAGCACAATGAGTCAAAACTTAATTTTTTTCTTCACTTTGGAGCATCAGCATTAGTCTGGTACATTTACCTGCCCATCGTAGCTCTCTTGGCTCTGCTTATCCCTCCATTTTGGAGATACAAACTGCTGTTAGGTAAGAGAAATAATTTATTAGTATTTTTATTGAGTAATATTATATAACTTTCTTGTAATCAGATATAGCGTTATTGATACTTTTTATTTCTATCAGAATATTATTTTGCACTTTTGTTGTATTTTATTTGTCTAAAACCACATATATGTTTGAGCTATTGCCTCAAATAAGCATACTTTTGTGTAATTATTCTCAAATCATACTATATGAGTCGAGTTCCCTTCTCCTTTCTGTCAATCCTCCTCCTTATTTATTTTATTTTTATTATTTTTTTTTGTATTTAGGGGAGAGAGTGTGGATTAAAACTATTTAATTGTTGTTCATCAAATATTTTCAGTTGCTAATTATATTCTACATCATTCTACTTTCGAATTTACAGTAGTATTTATGATCGTGGATGTGCATTTCTATTCATTGTTTTCTATGATATGGAGATTGTTTATTATGTTTCTAGAATTAGAAATAAGCAGAAACCTGCAAACATGATTGAAAATCCAATTAAAAAAAAATTAGAACATCCTGGAAAACAAATAAATGTTCCCCATATTGCAGAGAACTCCAAAAGTAACAATAAGTCGAAATGTGCATGCGTAGTCATAAATACTACAGTAAATTTGGAAGTAGAATCCTTGAAAACCTGTACCTATATAATAATTAATTTGTCTGGCTCTGGATTAAACTGCTGCAATATAAGCATTTACAAATAGATAAATAACTATAATTTTATTTTTCACTAATTTTATGTCTAGTTGAAATTAGCACTTAGTATAGTTTATCTAATGAATGAAATAAATGTTAGGTGAATGTGCTGAAATTATCTGAAAAGTCATTATTGAATTAAACATTATTATTTTTAATTAAAAAAGAAATATAATAATTATTTTTATGACATTATGCAAGTCTGGTTGGGTTACAATTGAAATGGAAAAAGTTTTAATTGACTTGGAAATGCTATATAGTGTTCTTTGCCATCACCGTTTTCTCCTTTCCTTTTTCAAGGAGGGCATTAAATATATATAACTAAAACTTGTGAAAATCAGTTCTCTGTTTATCATTGGAGGTAGATCTATATTTGGATACCAGACAACTGCATCAATACAGTACAAACTGTTCTCCCCACATGAGGTCAGGCTCTCTCTTCTCTACTCCTTTCTGTCCTGTTCATCCATTTGGGACAATTGGTCAAGTGAATACGTGGTTTATTTTATTTCTGACCAAGAAAAGAATAAAATACATTTAGATTATTATTCGATAAATATTACTTATTATTATTTCACCTGGTTTTAACATTATTTATTCTGTTTTTTATTTAGGTATTACTTATTCAGCTGATTGCCTCGCTTACTGTGTTATGACTCACTTACTATGGCCTACTCGAAGCGAACAGTATTTTTTATTAGCACATCGTGGTGATGCATCTGATGAACTTGATGAATTCAACGAAGCTCCCCATGTTCTAAATTCTGGAGAAAGTTTAATACCTTCCTGGGATAAAAATCCTTTGATTACTTAATGGGATGTTCCCTTCCAATCTTGGAGATATGGATAAACCGACAAAAATAACGTAACAAGCCCCTCATCGCTCATTAAATTAGAATTACTGATAAAGTGTTTAGCAATTGTTGACTGGTAAGGATTCATAATTGGGCCAAATAAAGGTTTGAATTATTGTAAATGGCTCGGTGACTGATGTTGGGGTGAAGAAAATTTATTTTCTTAATGAGATTAATAACCTTTCATTTTTTATTTCAGCATGACAAGATATAAGATACTTGATTATATGTACAAATTAATGTAGTATTACTTTTTAAAAATGTTTATATTAGAGGAGTAACTCTTTAGTCAAAAATGTGGTTTTAGTTGTTTTGGATTTATTTCAACCTTAATATTTTTCTTTTAAAAAGAAAAATATATTTTTTTTAGCTGTGGGTTTTATCTTTGGGACAAATATTTTTTTTGGTAATATATATATTTGAACTTCCTTTTTTACATTAATTACTACCACTTAACTACTACCATTTAATTATCTTTTTACGAATTAATAAGGTACCAATGTAGTACATAACAGTAACATATTTAAATTTAACAATAAATGTCCATTTCTAATGTTATTCAATAATTTGGTGGAGTTTGTATAGAGCCAGCAGCCTTCTGCACTTTTTCCTTCTTTTTTTTTTTAATGATGTATTAAAGAGTAGACAAATCCTGTCTTTATATCCCCATTATTTACTTTGTTTAAGTCAACCTAATCTTTTTCATTCACCAAGTTTTGTAATCAATGTCTTAGTTTATACTTGTTCAACCATTCCATACTTGTTTTAAATTAAATTTTGTATATAGATTAGGTAGGTTCCATAAATTGGAACTATATCTCACTAAGCTCTTCAAAGCCCCTCAAACGGATCCTTTGTCAATGCTTGAGCCTTGTGACAAGTTATTTATATAGTTCCTTGTTATGTTTAGCCCACTTATACCATAGTTTATTAATCAAAAATGAAGTTTGGTTATTTTGGTGCTGCTATGCTGTTAATTGTTACTTTCTCACCTTATTAACATATAGGGATGTTATTTTTTTCATGATCTCAATTCACATTGTTTGGGTCCCTTGATTTTTATCTTCTTTATTTATTATGTCCACCCACTCTTGTACATTACTTAATCACTGTAAGAAGTATATAAACATTAGTGAGGATACTGAGAAACACAAGGTTAAAAAAGAGCCTTTTTTTTTGCAATGCCATTTGGCTTCAGGCAGCCCAGTAAATTTCAGACTTTCTTCATAACTTTTTTACAACTTTCTCAAGTCTTAGTGATGAATTAAAGTCCAGATGATATTGGTTCATGCCTCCGATGTGACCCATCAGTACAGGTGAAGATAATTCCGACCTGTTGTGGCACCTTTTCTCCTTCATGTTCATGAAGGTATGCTACTTCCTTATTGATAGTCGATATTCTTCTCACGTCCCACCTTGCTTTGTCTTTGATCTAGCCCAGCTGGAAAAGCTGTGGCTCTAACCATTTTGATTGTACAACTAATTAGTGTTTAATATTAGCCAGGTCTCATCCTCATTTAACTGGTCTGATTGGGTTATAATGAAAAATTTTCAAAACAATTCCCTCTAAAATATCTTTAATTTTGTTTATTTGAAATAATCAACCATCTCTCATTGTTAGTAGTTTTAAAAAAATATATAAATATGAACCATGAAAGATTTATACTATTAACTAAATGAGAAATTGGTTTTCGCTTAACCACCACAGAAAGACTGGGAAATCAATAATATCTGAGAAAGTCTGATCTCTTCCGATTCCATGGCTTTGTTATCTTTTATTACACTGTCATATTCCAGGCTGGAACTGATTTGATAATCATTTTTTACACCTGAAGAATCCTTTAAATACGAATTTTCATAGCAACAGAAAAATACAATTTGTTAAGTTAATTTGATTTTGTTTATTCGAAAGAATTATCTATCTCACTATCAATACCAAATTTTATTGCAATAGCAATAAAGAGTGGATGAATATAAAATATGAAAGAATTTGATAATTTTTTTTTTCCAAGGTTGTTATGACAGTATGTTAGATTTTACTTCCTCTCATCTATTTATGAAATATATATTAAGGGGAAGTATTGTCATCCTTAGTAATGAAGGAATAGATATTTTGGAATGCACAAAAATTAATTTAATCTCAAAGTAGAATGTTAAGTGAAAGTTGTGTGGTGCTCTAGTTTTTTATTTTATTTCAAACTCTCCCATCATTGCCTACAATTCTTCCTCCTTTGTTCCTAAAGATTTTCCTAAAAAGTTGATTATCCTCCAGCAATGTTTGTGTTTTCCTCTCTCTACAATATTTGATTTTTTCTTCCCTTTCTACTTGGAATTTGAAATGAGTAATTATTTGTTACTTGTTCAAACAAATCTTAATCTACTTTACTAATTCATTGAGGGAAGTTTAACTATATTTAGTGCCGGTAATAATCTTATTAAGTTTTAATTTTATTTTTTATTAAATATTTTATATGAAATGACTACACTCTTGTACTCATACCCTGATTCGTGTCATTGGTATTCAGTGTAACATTTTACTTTACATTGATTGTATATCCTTAAAACTGGATTAATTTGTTATGCTTCATTGAGTCCGGTTTAGTTCTGAAGGGTTGGTAAATTAATTGTTAAATTTAAATATTAATTAACAAAAAAAAAATCATATTTCTAAATTTATTATAGAAGACCTGCAAATACTATCATTATATTATTGAGTATTAAGTGTTAATAAAAATAAATTGTTTCTAAAACTTATTTCTGTTGTTGACAGGTCATAATAACGTTAATAGTTGCTCGGATTTTATTTTATTTTTAAAAAATTTAATTATTGATATTTACAACTGCATTAAAAATGCAAAATGTTAATGTGCTGTTAATAAATTGACAGAAACTTCTGTCTGGAAATTCCTCATTGGCAGAAATTCATTTCTGTAATAGTAGTTTTCAGGGCCATCTTTTCAGAATCCTCATACGATTATTGAAAACAGATTTATAAAACAGACAAAACATTTACCTCTGTTTCGTTGAGCTATTAAAATTATTTTCTTCTGGGTCATAGTAAAATTGTGTGGAGTATATCTTTGTGGTAGTTCACAATGATGTGGAAATTTAATTTCTATAGATTATATACAGTGAATCAAGTTTGCTTCAGTGACCTTTCAGTGATAGATTTTATGAATTCAGGGTAATTTATTACTTACTTCATACGGGTACTGGAGTGTTAGATATCTTTATATTTGACTTTTTTTATTCCTATTCAATCAATTTTAAGATGATAGATTCTTCTTAATTGATATTAAAATATTCTCTTTAGGATTTTATTAAGTATTGAATCAGTATTTGTAAGTCTTAAGTCCACCGAAACAGTGGAAGATACTTATATTTAAGAAAGGTATAGCACATATGTGTCTTGCTTAAGCACAAATTTCTAGCAAATAAAATACTAGTCCTTTCAACGTTTGTAAATATTATATATTGTACATATAAATATATATTTATTGATACGTATATAGTCCTTTGTATATACACATGTCTCTATCTATTTATATATATCTGGCCTTGTTAGAAGTCAATTTCAAAAAACCAACTCCATATTTATTATACAAAATACTTTTGTACATAAAGGGAAATGAAGTCATTTCTAAAAGTTACACTTTTAATTATAAATATTTGTCCATTAATTACGTCCTATGATTAAATAATCTTGTTAGGATGAGGTATGCTCAATTTTAATGGCTTGATGTATTAGAAGTATTATAGTTACATTTTCACTTCAAAATGTTTCAAAGAAATTAATGGAGGAAAACCTACTAATTAATGTCTTAGAACTTTAAATATTTGAAACCTGTGAAGTAAATAAAGTATAGATAATGTCATAATTGTTTCAGTCCACACTTCCAGTTTTTTTTTGCATAGATTTAGTAGTTTGGCTACAAGAATATAAAAGACTATGACTGATTCTTCTACTAGATATTAAATTACATCATAAAATTGGAAGTTTGTGTGGTTGTATATTTTATTAGTAATGGTGTAAATATTTATTTTCTTTAACATATTTAATATAATTCATTTGTTATATCTTTTATCTTAAACTTTTATCATTCCTTGGTTTGAAATTGTCTAATTTTTGGCCCATTCTAATAAAATGGAGTAATGAAAATAGGTGCCACAACATGAGTTTGGAATTGATAAATTTTATTGTGTGAGGTGAAGCTAACGCTTTTTTATCTTAAAAATTCAAAAAATCAATTTACATTGTTTTATGTTCTAAACCAATATCTTATAAATTAAATGAAAATCATCAAATTTTTATTGAGAGTATTAGAAAAACATCTTCCTCTCAAAACCGCTGCAATTACTGTCATGTCATAAAGCATGCTTTTTTATCTCCCAATTCTCGGATTATTGATTTGTAATGCTATAAGAATGGGAAGATAGGTACATCCTAACTTCAGCTTTTTCCATCCAAAAAAAAAAGAAAATTGAAAAAGTAGTACACTTTATGAAATGTTGCTAACTACAGCCTGACGTCACCAATGCCAATGTCCTCACTGGTTTAACTGGTGTACCCATCTCTGTGATGTAAGGAAAAAAAGTACTGAGAAACAGACGTCATTTATTATATTAGGAATATACCAAGCAAAGAGTGATTTTTTACTTTTAGTGGGTCTCTTCGTAACATGTTTTTAAAAATATTTGTAGTGAGAAAATAGAGAAGTTTAACAATAGCTCTTCTATGTTATCAATGTCTGATGCAAGTGATGTAAGCGTACTGGCAGTGACCACCTTCAAGAAGTGATGCAACATGCCTACTTTAAGGAAAAAAGCAGGATTTCATGATAATCTTCAAATGAGGATTAAAGATGTTGAGAGGATGTAATTCAAGAATGGACCTGACAGTGAACGATGAGTACTACAGTGCCTAGTTATTGTTGTCCTAAAGGCAAAGACTCAATTGGTATGTGAAAAAAACTTCTGCTTTAACTTTATTTATAACTTGAAGATAGTAATAGGACTAGGAGACTATAAAGTTCTCTATAGAAAAGAATAGGGTTCATACCTTGACCACCACAAGTTGGAGACCTGGAGGAGAAAGTTAAGAATGACAATAAAATAAGGTTTATTGCTATTAAAGGTAATATGTAAATTCTCCCAATTGGACACAATGGAAATGTGATTCATCTTTTGTTGATATAGAAGGATCAATTCTGAAGGGCCACATTTTTTAAGAATGTCCCACCATTCCAATAAAGTATTTAGAATGTCCCACCATTCCAATAATGTATTCAGAATGTCCCACCATTCCAATCAAGTATTCAGAATGTCCCACCATTCCAATAATGTATTCAGAATGTCCCACCATTCCAATCAAGTATTCAGAATGTCCCACCATTCCAATAAAGTATTCAGAATGTCCCACCATCCCAATAAAGTATTCAGAATCATTTAAAGGGTCAGTGAAGCTATTAAACATCAATCAAATTATTTATTTCTTCCTGTCCTTTAGTTTATAACATGCGTGTTTTCTAACAGCCTTTACTTGCACTTTCTTTTAACCTTCATAAAGGGGGAAAAAATCAAAACGTGTTGGTTTTATGACTTCCTTAAGTGGCCTATATACTTTACTCAGCAGTTTTAATTTAATTAGACTGCTTCTTATGACACGTCTTATAGTCAAATCTATTAACTAATTGGGCCACATTTAGATTGATTTATTCAATTTTGTCATTCTGTTTTTGGATAAAATTTTGGTTTCTTGACTGAATTCTACATTCAGTGAAAAATGAAAATTTCTTATATGAAGAAAAGATTATTTTATTTTTTTTTTTTATGTAAATTAAAATGCTCAAGTTGTAATTAACTATTTTTTCCTATTTGTTCATTGTTTTATACTTGTGTATATTTTATAATAAATTTAATGTAATTATCAAAAGATTGTGAATAAAAACAAATAAAGTAATACTTAATTCTTTTCTATAAACAATTTTTAAAAATGGTCATAATTAAGGTCCTATTTTACTGTTTCTATGAATTGATCTTAGCTCAAGGTTACTTGTGGATTTTTTAGTAATACTGTTGTCATAACTTAAGTTAAAACTAATAAAGAAATAGCTTAATTATCGTAAGATTTTTTTTATTACGAAATTAAACTAACATAGTTCATATTTCACTTTCTTTAAAAGGGTAAAGATGGTAAGGATACATCCTAGTTGTAATTATATATTTTAGTAACGTAATATATTGAGATATACATAAGTCAGCTTTTGTTAAAAAATAAATTAATTTTACTAAGTTGAAGCTATGAGAAAAATTAACAGAAACCAACCATTAATATCTATTTTTTTTCTTGTAATAACTAATAACGCTTGATGACCTTTCCAAGTATGATAAAAACAAGAATAAGGTTTAAATCCTTATAAGAGAGATGAGGCTACTGGCACTATGTTAAAATTTAGCATGACTTGTTCAGGGGTTAGTACTATAGTAAGGAAAGGAAAAGTTGTGATCCACAATTTACTATTTTCCATCACTTGTATAATATTTTTAAAAGTCTTTATGTATGAGTTTGGGCCTTAATTAGGAGCATTAAGCATTTTGGATACAGGAGGAATTGATGGTTTGGTAGAACCGCAAAGCTCAATTCCATTTGTCCAAATTGGCCTAATTATCATAGTGTATAAGAATTTTTTGTAGTATAGTGTAGTAATGGGAAGTTAAAGCGGTTGTCAAATAGGTGTTGTAGTAATCAAAATCTATGTGCAGTTTGTACAGTCTAGTGTAGGGATTTTAAGTAAGTAAATCATCAAGATGGAGTCCTAAGTAGTGAATCTGTTCAACAGGTGTTAGTGGAATATTAAAAGACTGTAGGGCGGAAGAGTAAAGGTTTACAATGGAAAGGTAAAGGTGACCAGATGGGATTTATTTTGATTCTCCAGTTGTGACACCATTCTTCAATGGTTGTTATCTGTGACTGTAGTTTGTGAGGCAGTAGTAGGGTCATTGTTTACAGACAGTGTACGTGTGTCATCAGCGTATTTTGTTAGGGTGGGTTGGGATATGAGCTGTATAAATTGTATAGAGCAGTGGTTCCTAAAGTGTGCGCCAGGGTGCCGCGAAGTATTCAATTAAACCATTCGGCAATTTTCTTGGAATTTCCAATTCTTGAATTTTTGTGTCAGCAATCGTGTACTCTGACAAAATTCCAAGAATTTAGCAACTTTCAAGGTGGTTGTCCTGTCTCAATATGGATAGGATATTACCGAAACAATTGAAATTAGATATTTTATATTATCCCAAGGAAAATTGTATCTGTTTATAATTTTTCACTGTTAAATAGGTAATCGTTTTTAAAAAAGAAAGTTATCTAATTTTTCAAGAAAGTCAAAAATTTAGAGAGCTGCAAACCAAAAATGATGAACTCTGAACATCTGGTATAGAGAATGGGATCTAGGATACTACCTTGAGGAACATTGGCGGACGGAGAAAAGAGTGTTGAGTGAGTAGGCTAAGTTATGATTTACTTCAAAGATTCTATCAGAGAAGTAGGAGCGGATTAAAAGGAAATATGTAGGGGAAAAGAATATCAAATTTTAAACTATGAATAAAAATAATGATTTATTTCTTTAAAATTTAACTTTTCAAGTTAAAACTTCTTCCAATAAGGAAGGAAAAACATTTAAGGAGTTCCATTTGTTTCATCATAAAATATTGTTAAATTGCCTACAAAAATGCAATAGAACAAGCTTAAAATACAGTTCATGATACAGATCTGAAAAAACGAAGTTCTGTTACAACTGATAGCCATAAAATGCCAGATAATTGTGTGAATGTTGATGCTTATTTTAAATTGAAATAAATGGATTAAACATAAGTTCTCAAACATAAAAAAAAAAAAAACACATTGAAAACCAATTAAATTGTATAAGCAATAAATATTTGATTTAATACAACTTGGTTCTAAAAATGAATCCCTAACTTTTTTTGTTTGCAATTTTATATTTAACTACAATTAATATAGTATACAATTTAAGAAAGAGAACAATTTACTAAAGATATTTACAAATAATAATAAAAATACAACAAATAGGATAAAATAATCTATAAATACAATATATACAAGGCTCAATATGAAATTTAATCCATGATTTCTGTTTTTATTTCTGGTGCTACAAAAACGTGCACTTTACCAGAGCTGTTTCCCCCGGCAATTATTGGCAAAACAGCATGGGCTGATAACACTGGAGAAATAGTCGTCATTGCTTCATTTCTCAATTCTGATATCAACTTCCCATTATTATTATAAATCTGGATCTATAAAAATTAAATAAAACTTGTTTAAAAAAAGGTTTCTATAATATGTGTTCAAAAGTAAAGATTTATTGAGAGAAATGATAAAAATAATAACA
>NW_027104662.1:0-387 GCF_000696795.3 Halyomorpha halys | reverse complement strand
TGTATAGAACAAATTCTTACCCTTCTTGGATTTAAAAGACTGCCAATAAAAAACACATCATTTCTTGATGGATGCCACATTGCTTTAAAAACTGAGGAATATTACAACTTTTCAATTAATATTTTGACTGAACAGATTTAGGTATAAATTCTAAATCTTTACATTCAAAAAATTAATTGAATAGATGTAATCTTCCTAAGAGAGCCTTTATTTGTACTTTCCATAGAAAAGTGGCAGAAATACACCAGTTTGGGACAAAATTAATGGCCAAGTTAAAAAAAAAAAAAAAAAAAAAAAAAAAAAGAAGCTGATTATGATGAATAATTTATGATACACAATAACACAGTTCAAATCCTACAGTAGTTTATTAAATTTTCTACAATGTTA
>NW_027104661.1:6702-12334 GCF_000696795.3 Halyomorpha halys | reverse complement strand
ACTCAATTTTACATTTATATACTAAGTTCAATCTGTATTTAAACCCTGTCCCACTACTTCAATGAGGATAAAATTTACCTAATATTAAACATCACCTAATTTTACATTCATATGCTGAGTTTAATTAAAATCGTGTGAGCCTTTTTTGAGAAAATCAATTTCCTAAAATGGTACTAGCATCAGTCGATTTTTAAGAAAAAGCTGTCAGATCCCTGGTATATGGGTATATATTTATGGCGGATGCCATAAATATGTAATTTCAGTTTTGAACGAATTTTCTTTTTTGAGCTAAGCTGACCACACTCACAGACAATTTACCGAAACTTGGTTATTTCAACTCAAAACGTGTATTTCCGTTGAAGACTCAAATTCAAGATTTTGCATGATCACAATATTTTAACTTATTATACATTTATATATCTGTACTGATAAGTATACAGGATTTAAGTCCCAAAAATGTCAATGTTGAGTTCAGTACAGAGTCAGAATGATTGGATTAAATGATTTAAGTTGTATATTATGAACATTTCTTGATTAAACTGTAATGAAAGGATAAGTTTTTATACAGAATTTTATGAACTTAATTTAATCCTAGAATATGGACTCAAATCCTTTATACTTATCTGTAAAGGTACGGCTAAGTGAAAGTAATAACTGATATATTGTAATCAACTATTTTTCTCTATTTAATTTCAGTGAATTATATTGAAACATCTGTTCTGTAATGAGCGAGGATTGATTTCAATTTGAAGTTGTGGGATTGTGCATACCGCAACATATTTTTAAATATTTAGCTTTATTACAATTATTTGATTCAAGGTATATTTGGAACATAGAGACAAATATATTTAGTTTTATAACAATTGTCATTTCTTATATAAATAAATAACATGAAAACTAAATAAGAAATAAATAAGTCTACTAAAAAAAAATTAAATACTTGTTTTAGGATTCCATTTGAAGTCCTTGCACATTGAGTTGACTCTATCCTTCAATCTTCTAAGTAGATTTTCACTTCGCAGATAAGACCAGCTTCTTGAACTAAATTTAGTTTACGACTTATAATTTATCCGGACCACAATCACTATTTATACTTTGTTTCAATACTGGACTGTTCACTTAAAAAAAATCGCTTAGTTCAAATTTATAGTGGAAATTCTGGTCGAATTCACAATAGGCCAATCAAGCTTAAGCATTAGCAGCCATCTACCAATCATCCGTTCATCAAGAACCTCTCAACATTTCGTACGGTTAAAGTATTATGACAATTTAAAATCTTTTTCAATTTTTATCACTAATTTTTTTCAATTTTTATATTCAAAAATAAGTGTTAGACATTTTTAAGCCACTTGATACAGATAAAATATTAAGTTTCTAAGCTCTGGGGGGGGGGGGCTACGTAATTATCAAGCAAATGCTGACTGTAATATCCTGAAGGCCGCTGTTCCGCTGAACTTTTTCTTTTCCGCTGATTTTTCTCTTTTAAATCGTTTTATTAAAAATATTTAACTTTATGATCCAAAATTCTCTAACAACATAAAATTAATCTAAGAATTAATATGAAGCAATATACATAATGTATTCAAATGCTAATTAATACCTATAGTAAGCTTATATATTAAAAAAATTATTTATAAATCATAAATAATTCTTAATTTAAAACTATGACATAAATTATAAATCCCAACCACACATATCATCATATATAGAACAAGACAATAATATTTACATACTCAAACATACATAATTAAAACTTATATTAAAATTGCATATAAATAATTTTATATACAGAGAAAAACATTAAAAACTAACTGAGTAAATATATAAAAACGTAGTTACAACTTATCTCAACTATTAGAATATTGGATTAGATTGGTGAAGCAAAAGTTAGTTAAATATAAGAGTTTTAAACGAGGAAAGGGTTGGTACATGACGTATGTTAGAGTGAAAGGCAGTTCCGGAGTTCCTGAGAAAGGCACCGCGGGTAAAAAATGATTTATCAAACGCAGCCGTTCGGTGAGGTGTGTTGAAAGGCGAGGATGGTGAACACACATAAAATGTTTTTACTGTTTTATTAGTTACGGTTAGATAACATCAAACGTTCTTACTGTAGAGAGAACTAACACAAGTACACACACAACGCTAGGCAACCTTCCACTTGCTGTTGCATACGGGCTTGTAATACAATCGATATATTCACAGTTTGCCACAGAGCAAAATGAATTTTTACATCTCACTTTAACACACCCTCTTAAATATTCATTTTTTATCATATTTAGTTTTACATAATTTTTCTTACAAAAACAGGATTAGCAAAATTTTCATTTTACATACATTAACAAAATAATTTTTAAATTACAACATTAGCTTTGTGCACAGAAAAAACTTCTAAGTTTCAATTTTTTGATTTAATGTTTCACAGTCACTTCACTGAGTCCTAGGTTTAAACATCTCCAACTGGTCGTCTGTCCTTTGGTAGACTATTTGAACTTTTCATCTTTTGACTACATCTTTATTTTTCACAGTGAGAATTATATTATTCATCAGGTTGAACAGTATTCGTTGAATCACTAAATCTCCTTTTCTTCCTGGGTTTCTTCTTAGTACCAGTATGTTTATTAATTTTTTCTTCTAATATTTCTTCATCTTTGACACAAAATTCTGAGTCACCATTTAAAGATTTTAATTTCTGTAACCTTTTTGTAATCTCAGCACTTTTCTCTTTCTGCTTCTTCTTGATGTCTTGATTTTTCTTAGCCTTTCCTTGAACAATTTCTGTCTTTTCCTTTGCTGTAGAGTCACCTGTGCATCTTAATAATCCTTCAAGTCTGCTAGGATACCTCTTTATCTGTAAATTTTCTTCTGTTTCAAATCTCAAATTGTTTCAGTCTCCTGTATCAGCTTGTTCTTCCAGTTCTCTTTCATCTCTACATAAATTTTCATTATCCTCTTCTATAGCCTTTTCATATTTTACTTTTATTTCTTTTTTTTGTTTCTGATACACTAGTAGCATAAACCTTCACGTTTGCATCAATCTTTAAGTTGGCTACATAAAATCCCTCACATTTTTTTCCAACTATTACAGTATCATTTTTTATAATTTTCACTTTGTTTTTAGAAAAAGTCACGTATCCACCGTTCTGTGTTATTTTATCCACAGACAACAAATTTATACTGAGATCTGGGATGTACATCACAACTTTTAGTTGACAATTGTTGCTTTTAACACTGTCATGGATGCACGGTTTTAACCAGATCTACCTCAGCATCAATAGGTTGTGCTTGCGATAATACACTTATGTTGTTGTTCATATGTCTTGTGGAACCTTAATCCAAGACCCATTCAGTCGATTTTTTACTACATTTTCCAGTAAGGAAAGAAGCTGCTGAACTTGAATTTGAAAAGAAACCTTGAATTTCTACATTTGGAAGTTCTTAGGTCCTGTCAGTGCCTCAATCGGATGTATTTCATTATAGCTGATAAGATCCAATTTATATTACTGGTTGAACTTAAATCTTTTTAATTTACGAAGTATTTGAACACAAAAAAAAAAACTACCGAACTGTTATTACTATCTCACTACAAATTTTAATTTCACGAACTGCCTGAGCCCATAACCTGTTGAACGAGAAGCTGGTGAACACAAATAAAATGTTTTTACTGTTTTATTAGTTACGGTTAAATAACATAAAACGTACAGTAGTGAGAGCTAACAACACACACATTAACAATGGCTAGCTGTATCGGTAACCTCATCGACTACTGACTACTGTTATAAACAGTACAATCGATAAATGCACAGTTTACCATAGAGCAAAATGTATACAATAAAAAATGAATTTTTACATCTCACTTTAACAAATAGAATAAAGTAACATGAAATAAAAATTAACTATGTCGTGGTTAAAAATGATTTAGTATATATAAAAATGAACAAAGTAAATTAAATAAAATAAAACAACATATACAATGACGAGTATCAATAAACAAGAAATACAAAAAAGTATTAGACCGACAATAATGAAAGTAAGAAAAAAATAAAAATCAAGATTAAAAGGAAAATAAATTTGTTTCGTTATTTTTTTATTTTTTTGCTCAAATTTATTGAACTGATCGATTTTTTCTTCGAATATTGTAAAGATTGTAATAAGAACCACTCAACTCAATCAATTTACGGGAAACTTGGGAGTGGTTTAGGGCCCTATAAACTATACCAAATGAAAAAAAAAAGGCCAGCTAAACAAATTAGAACCAGAGAAATAAAAAAAAGTGTATCAGAAATTTTTTTGTCTGAAAATATAGTTTTTCCCTCATAAACAAGTCAAATCTAAATGGTATTGATATAGGTTGTAATAACGCTGGGTTTAGATAAAATGCTGAGCAGTCATGAATCTTTATCTTACTAACGGATATTATAAGAAAAAAAAAGATCCTAATTTTTTAAGTTTATGAAAATTAATATAAAATGGTTCAAAAGGAAGTTGACTTAAGAGGAATATGGCTTGCTTTTTTCCTGGAAGAATTGTATTGGCTTACTTTACTGGGGTAAAACGTCTTTGGGTTTTTGTATTTTTATAACTCATTATAAGCAATAGCTAATATTTTTTTTTTCAATCTACAGAAATAAACAAATGGATTGGTACAAAATTATCTTCAAGTCCATATAGAACAAAGGCAGAAAAAAATAAAATATATAATTGTTAAAATTATATAAAATATTTTTTATGGGCCCGTAACGATGGCCAGGACACTAGTCGCATATTTTTGGATGAAGTACAATCGGCTAAAATCGGTTCCTTTGAGAAACTTGTGATGATATTTTGGTGACAACTTCTTACATTTAAAAAAAAATATTTCTGGCACTCCTTTTTGTTTATTTTCACCAAATGTTATTTCTTATATCAGTGGTTCATCACCGGGGTTACACCACATCATTTAAGAATCAAGAAATTAAATTTTCAAGTAATTAAAATAATTTGTATTGTAAATTTAATAATCCTTTGACTGGAAGAATCTTAAGGTATTAACTTGATTTAGTGAATGATAACACTTTCTTCCTTCTTACTGTATAATAATTTATTACTTATTACATAGCAACGTTTCGGGAGATTTCCCCCATCTTCAGGCTGCTGATAACAAAACTTATCTTTAACATATAATTATTCTCCTATAAGTCTTATTAGCTAATATCTTCTAAAATTATTGTCATAATGAGTAAAATTTTTTTTTCCAAATGTCCTACATTGCAGGAGAACAATTACCTTTCTCTTCTTCTCCTTAAGAAAGGTAATTGTTCTCCTGCAATGTAGGACATTTGGAAAAAAAAATTTTACTCATTATGACAATAATTTTAGAAGATATTAGCTAATAAGACTTATAGGAGAATAATTATATGTTAAAGATAAGTTTTGTTATCAGCAGCCTGAAGATGGGGGAAATCTCCCGAAACGTTGCTATGTAATAAGTAATAAATTATTATACAGTAAGAAGGAAGAAAGTGTTATCATTCACTAAATCAAGTTAATTTGTATTGTAAAAATCAGTATATTATGACAAAAATGCTCTGTTCTCTTCACTTAATTTGTATTGTAAAAATCAATATATTATGACAAAAATGCTCTGTTCTCTTCA
>NW_027104661.1:0-1357 GCF_000696795.3 Halyomorpha halys | reverse complement strand
ATCATTTCAGTTGATGTTGCCCATTTCTGTAACTTTTATCCTGCTCCCGTCATTTCCGTTTATGATGCTCATTTCTTTAATTTTTATTCTGCTCCCGTCGATTCAGTTGATGGTGCCCATTTCTTTAACAATTATCCTGCTCCCGTCATTTCAGTTGATGTTGCCCATTTGTATAACATTTATCCTGCTCCCGTTATTTCATTTGATGCTGCTCGTTTCTTTAACAGTTATCCTGCTCCTGTTATTTCAGTTGATGGTGCCCATTTCTTTAACAATAATCCTACTGCTGTCATTTTAGTTGATATTGCCCATTTATTTGACATTTATCCTGTTCCAATCATTTCAGTTGATGTTGCCCATTTATTTAACTTTTATGCTGCTCCCGTCATTTCAGTTTAGTTGATATTGCCCATTTATTTGACATTTATCCTGTTCCAATCATTTCAGTTGATGTTGCCCATTTCTTTAACTTTTATCCTGCTCCCGTCATTTCAGTTCATGATGCTCATTTCTTTAACAACTATCCTGCTTCTATAATATCAGTTGATGTTGCCCATTTGTATAACATTTATCCTGCTCCCGTCATTTCAGTTTATGATAACCATTTATTTAACAATTAACCTACTGTAATTTTAATTTTTGGTACCCATTTCTTTAACAATTATCCTGCTCCCATAATTTCGTTTAATGTTGCTCGTTTCTTTAACAATTATCCTACTCCTGTTATTTCAGTTTATGATACCCATTTCTTGAACACTTATCCTACTGTAATTTTAATTTTTGGTACCCATTTCTTTAACAATTATCCTGCTCCCATAATTTCGTTTAATGTTGCTCGTTTCTTTAACAATTATCCTACTCCTGTTATTTCAGTTTATGATACCCATTTCTTGAACACTTATCCTACTGCTGTCATTTTAATTAATTGGTACCCATTTTTCTGCTCCCGTCATTTCAGTTTATGATGCTCATTTCTTTAAAAATTATACTGTTCCCGTCATTTCAGTTGATGTTGCTCATTTATTTAACTTTTATCCTGCTCCCGTAATTTAATTTGATGTTGCTATTTCTTTAACATTTATCCTGTTCCAATCATTTCAGTTGATGTTGCCCATTTCTTTAACTTTTATGCTGCTCCCGTCATTTCAGTTTATGATACCCATTTATTTAACAATTAACCTACTGTCATTTTAATTTTTGGTACCCATTTCTTTAATTTTATCTAGCTCCCGTCATTTCATTTGATGTTGCTCATTTCTTTGACAATTATCCTACTCCTGTTATTTCAGTTTATGATACCCATTTCTTGAACACTTATCCTAATGCTGTCATTTTAATTAATTGGTACCCATTTTTC
>NW_027104660.1:0-1317 GCF_000696795.3 Halyomorpha halys | reverse complement strand
TCGAATTGTATTAATAAAGAAAGAGATCTGAATCGAACAACTTAACAAGCGTTATGGAAGTTAACGAACTATAACACTTCGCTTCATTCACTTTATTCATTGATAATCCATCATTTGTACTGACCTTATTAGCGGTTATTTATTTTTCTTTTATATTAGCGATAATGTTAATTCATTACTTCGTTATTGTAACACCGTAAAAGATTGAATTTTTTTTTTCTTACCTCTTAATTTATTTATTTTAAGACAATTACAAATATATAAACTTAACCTAAAATTATATATACACATATATACATTTAATATTTTCTTGCCCCATGGGATTTTAAGATAAGATACATTGTCCGCTGAAAGCGGGTTAACAGAGGTGGTTTGATAGCGGGGGACTAACAAAGAATGGGGATGGACATTTCCGGTTGGGTTATTTATTTTTTTTTTTACATTTTATATATGAAACATCCTCCACTCCGAGGAGTAATGTCTTATAAGTCTATTTGTAATCAATCATATCATATAAAATTATTAAAACAAAATAAATATAAAATAAAATAAAAAAGATAAATATAAAATAATATGGGATAATAATAACGATAAAATAATATATTCATATCTAAAATAAATCAAAGTAGATAAAGGAGTTAATTAAAAGAAAAACAAGTAAACAACTAAGTTGAAGAAAATTAAAATTGAGTATACAAAATAAATAATCTAATGAAGTGAAGTCAAACATCCGTAATAACTTTCTTTTATTTATGCACTTATTCTCGCCTCATCATCAGGCACTTAATAATTAACAATAACAAATGTCATATTATGTGTACCTCACAACATAAATTCAATTATAACAACTTGTTTAATATTATAATTTTCTGTAATTTTCAATTTCATTAAGTAATCTAATCCCATTATTTATTGTTATATATAACAATAACAATAATCATTGTTGCTTTCTATTAATATTAAAATTACTACTTCAAATTTTAAAAAATGAGAAACTATTTAAATAAACTTTATTGTAACATGCAATACAATTAAGGTTACCCAGATAGTTTTGATAAGTAATGGATTACCTCCATGATAAATGTTTCATATTTGTATTCATTACGAAGATGAAATTTATATTATAATCTTTTTTTAAACATATTGACAATAAATCATTTCTATAATAATATTTTACAACATAATTCTGTGCAGATAGTTTACTAATTATATTTCTAATTAATTTATGGTATCTAAATAATGTGCACCTAAATTATTTGTATCAGTAATAAAATTAATTCCATGATATATATTTTAGTTATGTGTATAGCCTCTGTT
>NW_027104659.1:0-1103 GCF_000696795.3 Halyomorpha halys | reverse complement strand
TCATGTCATTATCATTATGTCATTATGATCAAATTTACTTGTTGTATTTTGTAAATATCAATAAATAAAAATAAATAAATAAATACTAATAATTGTTTAGTGTAATTGTTGAAATTTTATCGGAGGTTAAAATACTTGGTAACTAGAGATATTAAATTAATTATTATATTAAAATTTCTTTGTTTTAGTAAGTTCGTTGTTTTTCGATTGGAATATTTTTATCTCATGTTTTTTTTCCACCATGGCACAACAGTGCTTCGTTGAATAGAAAATTCTGACTACTTGTATTAACATATTAAATAAAAGATGAAGAAAATTAAAACCGAAGGAAAATCTGAAGAAAAAAGCTCTATAGGGGACCCCTAATGGTCGAAATGACAAAAGCAGGATTCCATGCTCCAATTCAGAAAGAAATGCATTTTCTTGGGGGAAAAAAAGGTGGGGAAGGGGGAATTATACTTTGTAAGAAGGGCCTATGGAAAGGGGCCGAAATGAGGTTTGCTTTGAGACAAAGAAGGGTTTATACTAGCCCTTGACTTTCATGGGCCACTCCGCTCTATACCGCTTTTATTTATAGACCTCACATCAGGAGTCCCTGGGTAGATCTGTAGGAGGGGTTGGATTTTAATCTGATATATCGCAATAAAGAGCGATATGTGTTAAGCATACTAATATTATTGTTATAAAGTGATATATTAAATTAACTCAATTAAGCTTACCTTATTAAAACTTAACTCACTAAAAGTTAGAAAGCATTCAAGGCTTCCTTTACAATTTTTTTTTTTTTTTTTAATAATTTATTTATTGATATTTACAACTGTATGCACATATATACAACAAGTAAATTTGCTGTAGGTAACATAGTGATGTGATAAAAACATGTGGAGATTCTACCCACTGATAGAACTCCAATAACATTTCTAGAGGAGAAGATCTCGAGGCCATCTTACTTTTCAGACGCCTAGGAGGATTATTAGGTAATGAAGGAGAAGCCAGGTTAGAAACAAGTGGATTTGGGTGGTTGAGAAGTTTATTATGGAAGGAATGGTATCTGGTTCTGGCAAAATCGGCAACATATGGAATATTGAGGTCCTGATGGATGA
>NW_027104658.1:8909-10512 GCF_000696795.3 Halyomorpha halys | reverse complement strand
ATAAATTATAAATGATGGAAAATGAACAAATAATATAATTTAAAAAAAAAAAAATTATATTTACAATTTAAGTATCAAGTTTTGTTTAATAATATGTGTTTGGTCCGGTTGTGGGTGTATCTTTTTAGTGATGTTTTTTCATAGTATCCAATTTTTTCTATGAAGAGGGAAAAAGCGTTTAGTGTTTGTACTTTTTACATTAACTTTTTCAAGTCTGTAAAATGTCTTCAATTCCTCTCCCAAACCCTTATACTTTCATGGGAATTTACGTACATTTTTCTCGATAATGTACCAGAAACATTGTGAAGATTACCGTCAGATGGCACCCCTATTTCAACAATATTTGTATGCAAAATATCCGATTTGTTGTGAGGAATCGTGAGTTCTGTTTTGATGGTCTAGTCCCAATAGAGCTTTACGTACCTTCCATCTGTCACTATGGGATGTTCTTATAATAAGGACAGATATTTTATAGAATCTTATATTTTATTGTCAATTCCTGGTGCACAGTTTTTGTCATAGTGTTGTGGCTCAGAAAATCTTCTGTATCAATCAGCAGTCGCATTCAAAGTGCTGAATCGATTCCACATAGTCTCTATAACTCTTTAAAGTATTCTCCACATATATGGTGCCTAAACGCCTTGTACTTGCTCCTTAATTTCCATCATTCTTTTTATTATTATTGTGCTCTTATTCATCCCTCTATGCTCAGTCCGCTGGTGTTCCTCCATGTAGTATCCTTGGTCCCATCCTCTACACCGTCTATACAGCTGACATTCCAACCAATCCTAGCACTATCCTCACCACGTATGCCGATGACATGTGTGCTCCCAGTTAATAATAACCCATTAATTATATGCCAAACTCTCCAATCCCATATCACAGCCCTCGAAGAATGGTGTCGTAATTGGAGGATTAAGATAAATTCCAACAAATCCCATCACATCACCTTTACCCTTCATCGTAAACCTACCGACTGCTCTACAGTTTCATTTAATAATGTTACTCTTACCCCTGTCGAGCAGATCCGCTACCTTGGACTACATTTAGTCGATTTCGACTATGCACTTACTAGACAAACGGTCTAAACTTCCAACACATTATAAAAGACTGATCTACATGACTGTAATAAGCCCAATCTGGACATATGGAGTTGAGCTTTGGGGCTCCACTAAACCTTCGAATTCCTCTCGTATTCAATGCTTACAATCCAAAATTCTTCGTAAAATACTCAATGCTCCTTACTTTGTCACAAATAAAATCATACATAAAAACCTTAATGCTCCACATGTAACCGATCTAGTCCGATCCAGATATCACTCCTTCCATTATAAACTCCCTAACCACTCAAACCCCCTAGTTTCTAACCTCGCATCCTCTTCCATTCCTGACAATCCTCCGAGGCGCCTGAAAAGAAGATGGCCACGAGACCAGCTAATGTAAAATGTCATTAGAATGCTATCAATGGGTAGTTGCTCTACACGCCTGTAACACTTCTTTTAACTAAGACCATATTTAATAAATGTAATATACAGTTGTCAATTTCAATAAAGATATTAAAAAAAAATATATTATTGTGCCTTTTTTTACTATCATTCTATAA
>NW_027104658.1:6513-8105 GCF_000696795.3 Halyomorpha halys | reverse complement strand
TTTTGGCACCATTCTTCAAGGGTGGTGATGTGGAATTGGAGGGATTGGGATACAATGGAAGGATCATTATTCACTGACAATAGGGGAAATCTCTTGATTTCGAATAACATTAAAACTCCGGTATTAATAAGTAGAAATGGGAGGATTGTCATGTGACGCCTCTGAAGGTTCCTCATCTAGGTGTCCCCAAAGCACCGACCAAACATAAAAATAATAAAGCCTTATCAAACCCGAAAGTTCGATACCGATATTACCAATCCCTCTCTACATATATCCTCCCAGTGACGCTAGATCGGTCTTAACGTAATGCTCCCATCTACCACAGGATTCAGTCCCTAACATTTTAGGGATAGGCTCGTTACTAAGCCCTACAACCTTACACGCCCATCTCGTACGCCGCAATGCTATAGCCTGAATTATATTTACCGAGTGTAGTTCCCTCAATTCGGCGTTGTGTAACCTTCTAAATTCTCCTTTTAAATCATCCTTTTTCGGTCCAATTATTTTACGGTATTCTTTATTTTCAAAAACCTTAAAGCGCTGTTTTTCCCTTAGTATAAGAGGCCACGTTTCGTGTTCATGAAGAACAGTGAGAAGAATAGTAGTTATGTGAATTCTAGCTTTTACGTTTTTGGATTACGAGCTAAGCGATTTCGAAATTGAAAAATAACAGGCATTTCCCGCCTTCAACCTCCCTTTTATTTCCTCATTAATTTCGTTTCTTCTAGTTACCGTAAAACCTAACTACTTGAAACTCTACCTGTTCAAACGTATTTCCTCCTATAGCTATTTCACCGACATTGTTCGGTTTTACTTGTATATTTTGTTTTATTCGTATTTGTTTGGGAACCTAGTTCCTTATTAGAGTTGAAGTTTACTAAAAATTAATACAGGAATAGCCCCCCCCTATTCCCAGTGAGCTTCATGCAAACACATGCCATCACCGTCTTCAACGGATCCGGCAACATACTTACAATGCCATACTGGATGAACAAGATGTTTTCAATCGCCGGCATCTGTACATATATTTGTTTTCCTTTATATATATTTGTAATTTGTTTGTTTTTATTTGTTTTAGGAGGTAGGGGAAAAAAAATAATAATTTACTTTTCACTTTAATTTATAGTAACTAATAAAGTAATTTATTTATTCAGTAATTTATAGTAACTAATAAAGTTAGTTAATTGTCAAAGGAGCCATTGTTTTCACTTTTTCTGTATCAAAATTTACTAAAAATCTTCTTTTTTTTGTGTTATATTGATATATAAAAATTATTTTAAACTTCTTTTTCCCCCATTTAAAAGAATAAAAAGGCAATTCTTCCCCACCGGACCCGCCCCTTTAACATATTTTTAATTAATTGAACTATTGAAAAATACTTATAATTTGCCTCTTCATCATCTATTATTGTTACATATATTTTCTTCCTCTCAATTTTCAGTTTCTTTTCATATTTCAATTTTAAATGAATAATAACTAATATGTTCATACTTCTTTGCATTATATAACTTTATTTTTATTTCATTTCCTTAATTATGTTATTTTACCCACTTTTTCAATTACCTATGTATACATTTTATTTCCCGCTTCTC
>NW_027104658.1:0-677 GCF_000696795.3 Halyomorpha halys | reverse complement strand
ACAATGGCCTGGTTGACAATTAACCAACTTTATTAGTTACTATAAATTACTGAATAAATAAATTTATTAATTAAATAAATTACTTTATTAGTTACAATAAATTAATGTGAAAAGTGAATTGTTATTATGTTTTTAGTAACGTTAAATTCTAACAAGGAACTAGAACTCCAAATAAATATGAATAAAACAAAATATACTCGTAGAAAAACCCAACAATGTTGGTGATATAGCTATAGGAGGAAATATGTTTGGACATGTAGAGATTCAAGTAGTTAGGTTCTACGGTAACTAGAAAAAACAAAATTGATGAGGAAATAAAAGGGAGGTTGAAGACGGGAAATGCTTGTTTTTTTTTTATTTCGAAATTGCTTTGCTCACAATCTAAAAACGTAAAAACTAGAATTTACATAACTATTATCCTTCTCACTGCTCTTTATGGACGCAGAACGTGGCCTCTTATACTACGGGAAGAACAGCGCTTTAAAGTTTTTGAAAATCATAAAATATTCAGACTGATAAAGGTTTTGATAAAATGTTTTGCAGACTATTCTGCGTAGGTCATCAATTTCAGTTAAAATTACCTTATTTTGTCAATCTTTACATAATATTTAATGTATTATTACAAACAATATTATTTTGTCAATCTTTACATAATATTTAATGTATTATTACAAACA
>NW_027104657.1:0-4434 GCF_000696795.3 Halyomorpha halys | reverse complement strand
AATCCAATCCTTACAGTCCAAAATCCTTCGTAAAATCCTTAATGCTCCTTACTTTGGCACAATTCAAATCATCCATCAAGACCTCAATGTCCCATATGTTGCCGATTTGGCCAGAAAAAGATACCAATCCTTCCATGATAAACTTCCCAACTACCCAAACCAACTCGTTTCTAACCTGGCTTCTCCTTCATTTCCTAATAATCCTCCTAGGCGTCTGAAAAGAAGATGGCCTCTTCTCTTCTTGGAGATCTTCTCCTCTAGAAATGTTATTGGAGTTCTATCAGTGGGTAGATTCTCCACATGTTTATATCATGTCACTATGTCACCTACAGCAAATTTACTTGTTGTATATATGTGTATATAGTTGTAAATATCAATAAATAAATTATTAAAAAAAAAAACATTATTAGCTACATTTATAATTTCCTCGGTATTAAGGACATTTTTTAAAAAATAATCCTGTACGTTAGTACTGCGGAACGTAAAAAATATCAATCTGCTAGCGCGCGATCTTAATTTAAATAATATTTTCTTTTTCAACTTCTTTGATGATATATAAAAGGACCTTAATATTTTAGAAATCTAAAATGATGGATAACGCAATACACCTTAGAATGGGTACCATTTTCATATATTGTATCTTATATGTAAAACATATAAAAAGACCAAATTAATTAAACTAATATTGTTAATATGGTTAAAGAATAAAAAAAAAATACTAATGTTAAAAATAAATATAATCATATATATACTTCCAAAATAAAAACAATTAAGTAAAGAACATCAAAGTGAGTAAATAATGATGATAAACATAATTAAATTTTAAATTAAATCTGAAATGCTACAACCCATGGAGGGTTCGGGATACAGTACCTTGTAAGGAAGTACTTCTACTAGACAATGTTTTACCGTATTAAGGGTATTCTTTTTACGAGGGTGGGTAAACCGCAGGGCTCCCGAAACCCCATGACTGACTCACGGCCACAGTAATACAGAAAATAATTATCTGCCACAACCGGATTCTGACCCGGGTCCTTGAAGTTAGTAGCACAGGGCCTTATCAATGAGCTACCCAGTCATTTAATTAAATTTTAGTAAAATTAAAGATTAATCGTCTTACAGACATCATTACATGCCTATATTCAATTGCATAAATATTAATGCTAAAAAAAATACTTTTGATGTATATTTTGCATTATTGTAATTTTCCAAGGATCTGTATTTTCGCGCAATGCTCGTAGAAAAGATTATATACTTTTAAGGGTTGGAGTAACTTGTTTATGACCTATTGAAATGGAAGCTCTTACTATTACAAGTCGTTAATCCTTGTATTTAATGATAGTATAAATAACTTTAGTAGTTTGAAATTGATACTAAAATGAACTAATATCTGTTATTGTTCGATTGATTCGTACTTTCAAATCGATTTATATTTTTATCGAGCCTGTTATTACAGCTTTATTATGAAACACCTCTTTTATTACGATAAGTGGTATCCAATATCAAATGCAACTGATACCTGAGAGTCGGAGAGAGAGAGAGTGGTTTGTTTCCTAGCGGTTGCTATCTCGAGAAATGCGGCTCGCTGAGTCATCAGCAGATGACAAGTGGAGAGCTTCTGTCAAGGCCGCTGCACTCGTGTATATTATTGATTCTACAACTCTCTTCTAGATGGATTTATAATGATACATTTTTCTTTATTATAATTATTTTATTCTTACTGAAACCACTTCCAAAATATTTATTAACTACAAAAAATCATATTAAATCCGTAGTATTAATTGTAGATTCATTAGTTATAGTATCAGTAACTTACATAATTAAATAAATTATTGTTTAGTATTATATTATTTTGGACTGTAATTAGTTATACTAATATTAATGATGTTATGAATTTAATGATATTATGAGTTTAATGATGCTATGAAATCTGGATACATTCAATGTTTAGGATTGGACTGTATTTGCTGCAACCAATATTTTAACAAATATACGAACCAAAAACTCAAGCTATCATATTCCCAAAATGGGGACCATTCATAAATTAAAACATAGTTATTAATTGAATATCGTTGATTGACCGTGAGTAACATATAAAAAGAAGATTTATCATTAAGCAGAGTTTCGCTAGAGCTAAAAAAAAAAAGTTAAATATAGTTAACTAAGGTATGGTTAAAAATGATTTAAAACATGAGTAAATTTATATAAAAATAAATTAAATAAAATAAGCATAGGATGTAAAGTGATAAGTATAATTAAAGAAGAATTATAACAAAGTATTAGACAATTAATGAAAACGGAGATAATAATAAATAAAAAATAAATATAAAAATACAGTACACAGAAAAAAATGAACTGAACAGGACATCAACCTTTGTGAAGGAAAACTAGAGAATGAGCTAAAGGCGGATGCGGTATCAACTCGGTAGGGAGTGGGGGAATTTGACGGTTGGCAAAACCGTTACATTTGAAAGCAAAAAATATATAAAATTTAAAGTAAGATAAAATTGAGAAATTTAAGAAAAATATTTTATAGGAAATTTAACATATAATAAAATAGGTAGATAATTTCAAGAAAAAAATAGTAAACAATGAATATGGAAAAATAAAAGAGACCAGGAAATGTAAGTACTTGGGAGAAATAATTTGTCACAATAGTTCTGAGAAAGAGAGCATCCAATATATAACCACTAAATTATAAAATTTAAGCTTTCAAACAGCTAAAATTTACAATAAGAAGAACCTTTCCTCCAATAGAATGTTAAGGCATTACAACGTTGTTATAAGGTCAGTTAATTAATACGGGGTGGAGACCACATGCTTACCCAACTTGGAAAAGCTGCTAAAAATAGAGAGGAGGATCTTAAGAAAAATCTATGGGCCCAGGAAAACAAAAGAAGGTTACAGGCTAAGATCTAATGAAGAGATCTACAGAAAAATCAAAGACCTGAAAACTGAGATGAGAATCAGAAGGTTCTATGGGCACATGAAGAGGATGAAGGATGGGAAGAAAGAAAATCAAGACACCCAAAGAAACCTAATTATTGATATTAACGTGGTCCTAAGTGGCCGGTACGTGATAAAAAAAAAATAGGCAGATACCAAATGATAAAATACATAAATATATAATAAGAGGAGGAATATATAAATATAAATAAAATAACATCACGCCGTTTTCCAATTTCCGGAGCATTTTAAATATTGCTCGATATAACTATCTTAAGTCTCCTATTTCTGTTTCGAGTTGAAATTTCAAAAATGATATAGAACCGTCGCTCTCAGGGGTTTATAGTGGGGCGGGTCCGGTCAGAAGGATTGCCTTTTTTGTGTTATGATCTCCTCTTGTGAGATTGTGACATGTCGTACATCGACCATAATTGTACTTGATATAATAGTCTATTTGAAAAGTCAGATAAATAAGACTACCACGGAGGGGAGTTTCACGTCGTTTTTAAATTTCAGGCGCTTTTTAAGTATTTTTTGATTAAACTATCTTAAGTAATCTCTTTCTGTTTTAAACAAAGGTTTCAAAATATAAAAGTGGTATAGGACCGTCGTTCTCTGATGGTCATGGTGGGATGGGTCCGGCCGAACAGGATTGACTTATAAATATAAATTTTCTTATATTGTAAATCATTTTTAGGCATACTTTAGTTTATTTTTATTTTTTTTTTATCGCTTTGAGAAAACGATAACAAAGCGGAAGAAACGTTAGCTCATAATAAACAGTTTTATTACTATTTGAGATGTTATGAATCTTTCTTTTATAGTTGTTAATGATACTTCAATCCTATGGACTCATCATATGGAATTAATTTCATTCTGTACAAATATTTACTTTATGTCATTCTTTTTATATTTAATTTTTTATTTTCTGTATTCATTGGTTGTTATCTTGTTCTTTTCTTTGCCCTTATGAAGGCTAGAAATTTGGCCGAAACGTTGGCAAGATTAAATAAGTTACTTCAACTTATTTGTGTTTTATTTTGACCGCACCTCCCAACCATCTTCTCCTCGTATAAGTCATCCACGATCAACTCTCATGATTATAAATAACATAAGTAATTATTGATGAAATTAAACTGTTTTTCATTGACATGTGCGCAATATATTAACAAATCTCTAACATAATTAAGATTAATTTAAATAAATATGGTAATTTTAATTATTATTTATATATTGATATATTTACTCTAGGTTTATTTAAAATATGATCAATATTTTGTTTTAAATTCATGTAAATATAAGTTTTATTACAGATTATAGTTAATAAATGATACAAAATAGCACTTTGGAAATTTCGGCTTACAATTCTAAAATAATAACTTTTTGGAGAAGTTGGGGTGCGGTCAGCAAAGAACAACATAAATAAACAAAACCATATTTATTTATTTTATGCCGACGTTTCGACCTGAGTTTCAGGTCTTCATCAGG
>NW_027104656.1:2952-3776 GCF_000696795.3 Halyomorpha halys | reverse complement strand
CCTTAGTGCACAGTTCTATGTTTCCTCATCTTTGTTGCTCTCCTCCAAGCAGAACTCAATTATAGCATTATAGATATGTTTGAGGATTCTCCTTTAAAAGACTGATGTTCCTGCTCACAAGCCCAGGAAGTTATCCAGTTCTCACTACCATACATTGAGACTGGTCTCACTATCATCTTATAGAGATATAGCTTTGATCTCCTTGAGGGAGCTCCACTCTGGAATTACTTTGTCATAGATCAGTAGCACTAATTTGCTGCTATGATCCTACAGTGGACTTTTCCTATAACTGAATATTTGGTTTTAGCAGTGTCATCCTCTTCAGCATAGAAGGAGCTTCCCAGGATGTCTATATCGTCTACACACATGAGAAGCTGTTCAGATCTAGCCTAATCGTCCAAAAATGGTTTAGACTTTTGGTCACCCTTAGGCCCTTAGTCTTTAACTGGTCAGTAACTCGGGTTACTGACCAGTTAAAGACTAAGTTGTGACATGGCTCATCACACGAAGCTGCTCATTGGCAATCAAAATCTCTTGTTCAATGTTGTCATAGATATCAGGTGTGAAATGTCTTCAGAAGACTTGAGCAATAATGAAACCATCGTGTTGTGTTATTATCTCAGGAAGAGTAGAAGAATAATTAGGTTTTGGGTACACCTTGGGCATAACTTGAAAACAATGTTCAGAAGTGGTTATTTGTTGTTGCTAAACAGGTTTTATGACATTCCCGACTTCTACCTATGCTTTCTCCATTTAATGCTACTTCAAATAGCTAGGACAGTGAAAATTATAAAATGGGATTTTTTCAACCTCCCTCACTGGCA
>NW_027104656.1:0-1607 GCF_000696795.3 Halyomorpha halys | reverse complement strand
TATCAAAATCGTATTTTTATATTAATAACAACTGTTTAGGTTATTAATTGTGTCATTTTTCCTTATTAACTTATGTCATACTTAAGCAAGTAAGTCTCATCCTTCTTACCAATTTATCTGCCCCTGAAATTAGGGTTCTGAATTCCTCTACCAGTTTCCTTCAATTAAGATCTGGCATAGATATTATCTTACCCAAATTGAGTTCTTGTCCATTTTTTTTTTGTATGCCCTTCTAAACAGAAGGCCTTCTACCTGCTTCTGCTGCTCCTTTGTCTAGTGGCGTTCCTGGAGCAAGATTTCTTTATCTGAGAATGCAATCTTCCACCTATATATAACATCTTAACACAATTTGGCCACAACAGCCTCGGCTCAAAAGCACTTTTACCCTGTGAGTAATTTGAAAACCCATTACTTCAGGAGGATCCTCCTAACTTCTAAATTTTATGATTGGGTAGTACTGTCTCAGTTCCTTCCAGCTGGTTCCCCACTGCTGGTCCCACTCCTCCTTCATAATTGTTTCCATTTACTGGATTATCTTATCAATTCTCACCTATTCACTGCTAGGCTTACATGCTTTCTCTCTTGAAAATATTTTCTGAGAGGAGGAGTTGATTGATACCCCTCTGACTAAGACCCATGCCATCTTGTGTGACATACTAATGTACATCCTAGTGACAAGCAGTAAAGCTGTCTGTTGTATTATTATCAACCTTTTCTCCTGTCTGGCCAACATTGTTATGTACTTAACTTTGTTATTTATAATTACTTATATTTGGTGAATAAATAGATTTAATAGAAATTATTTGTGCGGATTCCCTCCTGCCTATTGATGTACGTTGTTTTATTTATTACATCATCATTTAATTAAAGTATGAAAAATATATGTATAGTTCATATATCTCACCTCAGCAAAACAGTGTCACCACCATCACCATAGTCATTCCCTCTTCTACCACTGTGCTGTGTGAGGATCCCGCTTATAGAGTCTGGCCCAAATGTCTCTCTCTTGAACCAACTCTCTTCTCCTACTCCAATCCATTCCACACTTCCTGAATCCCTTACACTGTCCTCCCAGGAGATGCTAATCCTTTCTCTGTGTCTTTTCCCTTCTGTGCAGGTCTCATAAGCTTCTATCTAGATTCATCCTAAGATGATGTCCAACCATCTTAGTTTGTGCTCCTCCAAAATGGTTTCAGCCGGTCTGACGTTGAAATTAGCCTGTGTGATGGTGTTCTGCATCCTATCTATCTATGTCTTTCTTTCTATTTTTTGCAGTTACCTCATTGCTATAACTTGTAACTGACTCTTGTGTTTTGAGGTGAGGGTCCACAATTCTGAAGAGTAAGATATGATATGAAGGAAGGTCAATTTATAGACGGCTAGTTTGGTCTGCTTTTTCACCTCTCTTCTTCCCAAGAGACCCGTCTGACCATACTGAACATATTCCTTGCTGCTCCAATTCTTTGGGTCATTTCCTCGTCAATGTAACACATTTTCCCTATTAGCCATTGCTGATGACCTTGTCTTACTGCCAATGACCGAGAACTCTGACATAAAATAAATGTCCTGCTAGAGGAATTATCCACAATAAATATGAAGATTAATCC
>NW_027104655.1:0-3639 GCF_000696795.3 Halyomorpha halys | reverse complement strand
GATGAGAAGGGGTAGCAGAATGGCCCTGTGAAGTGTTGTGAAGTGGTGAATGTGATTGTTGTTGATGAGATCTAGATGTGTTGTATCTTCTGGTGTAGTGACGTGTATGTAGATGGTTGTTATCACGTCGTTGGCCCCGTATTACTGGATTCATATTGAGGTGTAGATAGTTGACCGTAGATTAATGCTTGAAGAAGTTTGTCGGGGGGTGCGGTAAGCAAAGAACAACATAAATAAACAAAACTGGGCAGGCTGGAGCTGTGTATAATGGAACTGAAGTGAACTGTAACTGACGAGTACCTCTGCTGGATAAGGGAGATCACATCAAATTTCTGTAAATCGCCTATGGAACACAGATACAAGACCCACTGAGAGCATGTCAATCAATGGATTAGGAGAAAATAGACTATGGTCAAATACACTATGGTCTACACAAGACTGTAAAATCAATGATTCATCAAATCAAAGCACTATTTTGGGGATTATTATGCATTATTAAAGTTTTAAGCTAATTTATACCACTTTATATTTGTTTCATACATGTGACATTAATTATCATCAATAAAATTATTTCAAGAAAATAATATCAACTGAGAGAGCCTCCTATTAACTGACCAATATTTTTACCTACTAGAGTAACATTTTTTAAACACTCATACTATAGTAGTTAACATATTTACCTTAATTCTAGAAATGTAATAGTAAAATCTGGCCCATTCATTGTGATTGGCTTTTTCTGGAAAATCAATTTTACTGACAAGTTTATCAGCTAAATCATAAAGATTATACTCCAGGTAATTACGAAGAAGGCAGTTGATAAGAACTGCTTGTCCAAGGGCATCACTTCTTAAAGTACAAGTCCTTAAGCAAGAATGAAAGAAGGGACGGATTTTCTCCAGTTGACCTAAAAACAGATTAGGGTACAATTACTTTTAAATTTAAAGAAAGATAATCTGCTTTAACAAAACCATCTGCGAAGTGTATAGTTCAGTATAGCTTCCTCACCATCTCTATTTATTTCCCTTCATAGTCCCTTATATTAATTTCAGTATATATAATACAATACAATGTATATATATAATACATAGGTAAATAATTAAGTTAATGGTAAGTTAAAAGTTGAGAATGAAATTGATAAAATTTATATTAGTTCAGTATAAATGTTCATAACATTCACAAACTCAGTCAGTGTTTGGAATTAGAAGAGAGACCTCCTACTAGCTCTTCTATCATCCAACCAGCTAAGCCTAAATTATTTTATTTCCTTTTATATATCTATATATTTTTTCTTTTCTCTCCTATTTTTTTTTCTTCTGTTCTATACTATAAAGTATACATTTAGTTTCTATATTTTATCTATTTTTTCTTCTATTTTTACATCTATATATATTTCTTCTATCCTTATTAATTTTTATATGGGAGAACCCATAGACCTAAAAACATTAGGTCTTAAGACTAAAAGAAAACGGCCTCGAGGCTATCTTAAAATATTACTGGAAAATAATGAAAATACATCGAATAGCCCAATATTTCTGATCATCAGAAGAACAGAGGAGCAAGACTTTACAAGAGTTTCACCATTTTTATTAGTAAATTTCTCTCTAGTTATGCAGGAGAGTTCAATAATGTTGAAAAAATGAGAAACAGGTAATTGCTCGTTGAAACCAATAATGGGAAACAATCTGAAAAATTGCTAAAACATGAGAACTTTTAGTTTCAGAGCAGTCAGTTTCCCTTTTAAGTATATCCACACAACACTTTAAATTACAGTTGGGGAGAAGGGGGGGTAATTCGTTGCTATGATCTCCAATTTTTGGAGATGGAAGAAATAAAAAACGAATTATCGTACTATCCTCCAATTTGCTCCTGCAATTGCTGTATGGGCTATCTCAACTACCAATCCAACAGAATTTACCGTGGATCACTTTTTCAAAATCCATATTGAGCCCTCAAGAGGCCATTTACTCCCTCCGTGATTTCTTGTAGCCTGAGGGAAAGGATTTTCTCAAATGCCTTACCAATAGTATCCAATAAACAAAGTGGATGATAGGCTGACAGGTCTTCCAGTCTTCCCTTCCTTTTAGAAATAAGTACAAGGCACTGTCTCTTCCAAGGTTTCGGAATTGAGCCTTCACGAATGCAAGAACTGAAGAGATCAATGAAAAGATCTGGCTATTTCCTGAGAGCCACCTTCAGAGCTACATCAGGAATTCCATCCAATCCTGGTGCCCTGCCATGTTGTAGAGGCGATGTCCTCTATCTCTTACTGCATGATTTGTGGAAAATCTGTTATAGATATAATGTCTATATTGTAATATTCAAAAATTATTTATAAAAAATAAAGGGAAATTTTATAGTTTTAACTAATTTCAGGGCAGGTTTCTAGGCAATCAGAACATTTATCTTTAATAACACTTTTACAATTTTACTTAATTATATGTTGAGCTACTCTAACTAATTTATACAATCTTCTTTTGATGGTTGATGAGTCTTGATGTCTTCTATTTCACAAACCAATACTGTTTTTAAACAAAGTCTTGGTTCTCTGAAAGTTTTCACTCATCTCATTCACAGGCGATACAGAACAAAGAGTCCCTAATTCTTCTTGGGTGACTCTTCGATGTCTTCTTTTTCAAGATGTCTAGACTAGACAAAAGATGATGAGGACCTCCTCATCCAGGAAACATCATTTATCGCCCGTGCCTAAGCAACAAAATCAGAAACCAAGCTGTCTTCCTTCCCCTTCTATAAGAGTTTGTTCTTAACATCAATTGTACCACTGATTTCCTGATTCCTGTGATTTCCTTTATGAATAATTTTCTTTAATATTTATTCTTAACTTCTATTTTTTCTTAAATGTACTGTAATTTCAATTATAATGGGAAGTTAAAATAAAGTTTTCAAAATATGTGAATCTGCTCAACATGGCTGCAATTCAACGAACTTTCACAAGACACGCACCGCCATCTTCTTTGTTTTGAATAACGATCTTTCCACTCCATATTTGACTGAACAAAATTGGTTAGCTTTCTTTTTGGTTTAACAAAGCAAATGAACAATATTGAAACGATAAATAAAATAAAAACATATTAAAAACCCTTTATACATAAAAATACAATATTTACACAAAAAGAGGATATTACATTCCACCTCCTATCTAAGTAAAAAAAAATTATTTTGTACTCAAAATATTTTTTTTCTGGTAAATTTTGAATCAATTTTACTCCAATCATTTTAAAATTAACATTTGGTCAAAAAAATGCCTCTGAGTTACTAGCTGCTTAGAAATACACACACAATATTTATAATTCAATACTATAACATATTTAACACAACAAAATATAATTACCAAATTTATTTTTCATGACTACTACAATTGAAATTTTGTTCCATTTTGAGTCCATGCTTCCGAATACTTGTTCAATAACATCTTTACATATAAATGCAATACATATTAAAATGTAGTTTCATAAAACCAATTCACATTTCACTATAATTTGATACATATTTACAATGCAAAATTTATGTTCTAAACAATAATTAAATTTTTAATACTTTTGAATATACAAAGACATTTGAATAAGAGATAAAAATAGTAGCTGTTACTTGCCACAACTATTATAATAACTAAATTTACTA
>NW_027104654.1:41443-44953 GCF_000696795.3 Halyomorpha halys | reverse complement strand
GTAATCCTAACTCCCATCGTAAACAAACACACAGAATGTATATAAGAGGAATTAAAAGGCGAAATAAAATAGAGTTGTTTCAGCAAGCTAGAGAGTCGTTTCAGTGTCCCTTTTTCCTTTTTTTTTTTATTCTCAGCACCATACTTCACATAAGTGATGCCGAAACCCGGGAATTCTGTCAGCTGGTAATTTTTTTTTTTAATTTCTTACAGTCTAAAAGAAGATAAATTTTTTTTTTCTTTTTCTTTCTTCTCTCAACTAACGTAGTTCCATCATGGTAAATGACGAGCAACTACGATTAATAGAGCCAGTTTTGAACTTCCCTCCGCCTAATCAAGTGGGTCCTGCGGCTCCGGTAGAACCTGTACCTCCGGTAGCACCTCCGGTAATCCCCCCACTACCAGAGACCACGATAGCTCAGGCGCATGCCAATATGCTAGCTAAGCTAAAAGTGAGGACAGCCACGTCGCAAGATTTAAGGAAGGCTATCTCAGACCTAGAACGGTTCTCAGGTGAGATCGGCGAACTAAACCACATTCTCAAAGGATCGCATCATCGAAAGAATGAAGGCCAAAGTAGCGGAGGACATGCTGGACAGGAACGATGCCATTACGCTGAAGGCGGCCTAAATTTGCAGAATTAAGAGAGCCATTCTTAATCATATCCAAGCTGATGAGGAGACAGCCTGGCCAGTGGTCAAGGAGCGATTGAAAAAGCCTTACGGAGGGGGGAAGATGGACTCCGGAAGAAGACATTTTTTATATGTTCGGCGAGAGAAGAAAGCAAGGTCAGTCGAAGGGACAGTATGCGGCATCATTACTTGCCCATTTCAATCTAGTCATAGAGAAGATGAGGGAGACACAAAGCGCGGAGGTGGTGCAATGGAAGACGAACTTTCTGGACGTGATACTGAAAGTACACCTGGCAAAGGAAACTAACAAGCCAGAAGGACTGCCACGGGAGCGCACGTTTAGAGAATGTGCCCAGAACATGATAGACGCAAGCGCCCGGGAAGAAGACACCAGGATGGAGGTTGAGGAAGGGGGGGTGGAATAGAGTGACATACACCCGCCCGAGGAACAACTCAGCGCCGTGGAGGAGAAAAGACCAGAGAGATGTCGGCAGGGAAAGAGGCTCAGGCGACAGAAGAACGAACCAGGTTAAGCCGAGGAACAACGGTCGAAGAGAAGAGCGGAGGTCCGACGGATGTGGGAAAACGGGTCACCCGGTGGCCCACTGCCCACCATGCCTCGTACCAGATGCTTGCTTCGTATGTGGGAACGAGGGCCACATAGCAAGAAGATGCCCCTATATGTACCGGAGGAGAGAAGCGAACCTCGGGGAGCCTATGGAGGTTAATGTGCAAAGAGTGAGGCGAAGAAGAGACCAGACGAGTCGAGCAGCGACATCTCGGAGGCATCAGATACAGATGTCGAGGATGGCGAGACAAGGTGACCAAACAGATCGAGAAATGGATGGAGGAGAGCAAACGGGAGGAGAGGATCCACCGAAGAGATCTGAGGAGAATGTACACAGAGCGGTGGCCGCACGATGGTGAGTTGCAACGTGGGAAACGAGAGCAGCGGCCTGCCTATTATCGAGGTGTGAGGAGTACGGTGCCTGGTCGATACAGGGAGATCCAACACCATCGTATGTGGAGAGGCGTTGAAGAAGCAGAGAAACGGAGAGGGGACACCCTAGCCCAATGTACAGGTATGTCATTGTAAGTTAATCACCCTGGGTGATCCGTGTAACGTGGAAGGGGAAGTCATTATAGACCTGGGCGAATGGGGGATTGACGGAGGTAATTTAATGAAGCAGGTAGTGGGGAATATGTCGCGCGAGTATCAGATTATCATCGGATGCGACTTATTGTCGAAGGTTGGGGCGCGAATAAGAAATGTGGGGAACCAATGGGATATTCGGTTGGGACAGAAAAAATTCAGTTGTCAACGACTGGTGAGGGGTGGAACACCGCGAGTAGGGGCGGTTAACTAGACGGTTAACTAGAGAGAAGTAATAGAAGAAGAATACTCGGATATATTCTTTAAACAGGGGAATAGGTTGGGGAAGACGGGTAAGACAGTCCATGAAATCCCATTAAAGCGCGATATGGTTACGTACGTGAAGGAAAGCAGATATCCTCAGACACTACGACAACACATTCGGGAAGAATTAGAGAGTCTAAAGGCACAAGACATAATAGTGGACAGCACTTCGCCATATAATACCCCTTTGTGGGCTGTGAAGAAGAAGAGTCTACCAGGGGAAACTTCCGAAAAATACCGAGTTGTAATAGATTACAGAAAACTTAATGAGAATGCGGTAGACGAAAAATATCCGTTCCCGAAACTAGAGGACATTCTGGACAGATTCGGAGGAGCAGCCATATTCAGTACCCTCAAAGCCGGATATCATCAAATTGCAATGCACCCCAGGGACCAACACAAAACGGCCTTCATGTTTGAGAGAGGTCATTATGAATTCACCCGTATGCCGTTTGGGCTGAAAAATGCACTGATCACGTTTCAGCTTAGTTAAAGTTTTAGGAACATCTGTAAATAGTTGTAAGAAGTATAGTCATTATGTTTATTTTGTATTGTATAATGTAATTATCATTTGTGTATCTCAGAGTTGGAATTTTGTAAGTTTATGAGCCTGTTCATAAACTGGTAAGGGGGAGTTACGGTATGGCCAGGCACAATATCAGCGGTAATCCTAACTCCCCTCGTAAACAAACACACAGAATATATATAAGAGGAATTAAAAGGCGAAATAAAACAATGTTATTTCAGCAAGCTGGTGAGTCTTTTCAGTGTCCCTCTTTCCTTTTTTTTATTCTCATCACCAGACTTCACATAAGTTATATATACATACATACAAATTAAGTATTGGCGAAAGCAAAATGTCAAAAAAAAGAGAAGAAGGAATAAGATGTAACACGTTTGAACTGCTGTAACATACTGGCTTTATTGGGTTCAGCACATCTTTATATATACACATGATAAGCTGATCTTCTCATTCAGCTGACATCGAAGTACCAGCTGACTGAGGAGATCAGCTGATCATGTGTATATATAAAGATGTGCTGAACCCAATAAAGCCACTATGTTACAGCAGTTCACACGTGTTACATCTTATTCCTTCTTCTCTTTTTTGACGTTTGGCTTTCACCGATACTTAACTGGTGCCGAAACCCGGGAACTTTAGATATAGATAGGATTAATTTTCAGCATAAAAGAAAAAAAATTGTTTTCATTGTTCTCTTTGAATTATGACTAGTAACGGATTAGTGAGAAGAGCAATTCTGAACCTAGAGAATATGAACCAAAACAACCAACCTCAAGCTGCACTCAACCAAACTCAAGCTGCAGTTAACCAAGCAGCCGGCGACCCATTTCCGCAAGAGATTCAACCATTACCACAATTCTCTTTAGCGCAATATCATGTCACGACGCTAGAATGGATTAAGGTCCGTACGCCAACTGCCCAGGACCTGAGAAAGGCGGT
>NW_027104654.1:35379-35796 GCF_000696795.3 Halyomorpha halys | reverse complement strand
TAGAGACTGGACTGTTCTCATATCACCTCCACTTGAAATGTACTTATTTATGTAATTTTTTAATGTTGTGTTTTAGTTTATTTGTGACTTTTGTATTTTTTTTAAATTTTATGTTGTTCATTTTATTGTAACAGAAATCCTTTTCTTTATTTTTAAGTTTAATTTATGTATATAGTGTTTACTTTTAATCAACTTGTGAGTTTTTGTATATTGGAACAGGAATTTTTTTTTTATTGTAAATGATTTTCCATATTTTTTCTATATATGTTATATTTCTATTATTCTATATACAGTATAAGTTTACGAGGATTGTTCGTAAAATGGCGGAGAGGAGTTACAGTCAGCTGGTACTTCGATGTCAGCTGACTAGGCAGATCAGCTGATCATGTGTATATATAATGATGTGCTGAACCCAAT
>NW_027104654.1:32658-33773 GCF_000696795.3 Halyomorpha halys | reverse complement strand
CAGGTGATGCAACCATTACCAGAAGTCTCTTTAGCGCAATTTCATGCTACGACGCTAGAATGGATTAAGGTCCGTACGGCAACTGCCCAGGGCCTGAGAAAGGCGATATCGGACCTAGAAAAACTCACCGGAGAGACCGGAGCATTAAATCATTTTTTAAAAGGGGGCGATCGCCTGATGGGGCGAATAGAAGCGAAGATGTCAGAGGATCTAGACAGCGAGGATGCAAAAGCACTGAAAGTAGCGGTAGTCTGCCGTGTAAAAAGAAGTATCCTTAATCAGATTCAGGCAGATAAAGAGACACCCTAGAAGGTCAAGAGAAGAAAGAAGGCATTCAGAGGAGGATGGTGGACCCCAGAGGAGAATATATTCATTATGATCAGAGAAACGAAAAAATCAAGACAATCTAGTGGGCAGTATGCCACAGAACCCCTGGCACGATATAACAAAATTCAAGATAAACTCAGCGAGATGATGGAGACAATCCAAGTACAGGGTCATATGCAATTCCAATCCACGGTACTGAAGGTGCAGTTTGCAAATGAACTGGGGAAGAAAGAGGGAATGCCGAGAGACTGCTCGTTTGTGGAATGTGCTCAAGATCTCATTGATACAAGCGCTAGAGAGGTTGAGGCCCAAATGGAAGTAGAGGAGCCAGGGTGGACTCGGATGGAATACCATCGGCCAAGAAACATGCCAAACCCTTGGAGAAAAAGAGAACAAAGAGATGGTAGAAGAGAGAGAAATGGTAACGCGGAAAACAGAAAGATCAAGTTAAACCCAGAAACAATGGTCGGCGGGAGGACCGCAAGTGCCATGGGTGTGGTAAAACTGGACACCTGGTAGCACAATGTCCCCGCACCCGATGTTTTGAATGTGTGACAGAGGGACCTATAGCTCGAAAGTGTCCCTATATGTTTCGGCGGAGGGAGCAAAATGTGCCTGAACCGATGGTTATCAGAGGTTGTAGGAAGCTGCGAGGTTTGACTACGCACTAAGGGTGAAACACATCCGCCTGAAGGAAGACAGGAGAAGACACTTACCACAGATGTACCACTTAAAGATTTACAAATCGACACATTCACATGGAAGGGGTACAAATGGGTGACCATGAT
>NW_027104654.1:26165-29295 GCF_000696795.3 Halyomorpha halys | reverse complement strand
CCTCATCTCAACTTATCTGTTGAGTTATGTTTTCTTAAGTGGTAATTATTTTTTTTTTAATTTATCTTCGATTATGGCGATATACTGAATAAATTACGTTGCAATTTTTTTTTAATTGTATAAATTCATGATTTTATTTTTTTTGCTTTACTTTTAGTTTGTAATAAGTGATCATGAGGAGTGTCTATCTTTTGCTTTCTTTATTGTATATATACCCCATCCTAGATTCCAATCATATAATCCCAGATCTCCAGTTTGGATTCCGAACATCTCACTCCACTATCCAGCAATGTCATCGTGTGGTGGACGTTGTCTCGTCTTCTTTGGAGCGCGGAATGTACTGCGCGGGAGTCTTTTTCGATATAGAGCAGGCTTTTGAACGAGTCTGGCACTCGGGACTGCTTTACAAACTCCGTAAATTCTTACCTCCTATATATTTTCATCATCCGTTCCTTTCTTACAGATTATTCCAAGTAAACCACAATGGTTCCTATTCATCCCTCTATTTTCAATCCGCTGGTGTTCCTCAAGGTAGTATTCTCGGTCCCATCCTCTTCACCGTCTATACAGCTGACATCCCAACAACTCCTAACATTATCCTTACCACGTATGCTGATGACACATGTGTGCTCACAGTTAGTAATAACCCTTTGATTGCATCCCAAACTCTTCAGTCCCATATCACAATCCTCGAAGAATGGTGTCGAAATTGGAGGATAAAAATAAATCCCAACAAATCACATTTACTCTTCGTCGTAAACCTGCCGAATGCCCTACAGTATACTTTAATAATGTGGCTCTTACCCCTGTAGAACAGATTCGTTATCTTGGACTACATCTTGACAAACGACTAACCTGGAATCCTCACACAAGACTGAAAAGACAGGAAACCACGCAGATTCCGACTATTACAGCACTTACTAGACAAACGGTCTAAACTTCCAACTCATTACAAAAGACTGATCTACATGACAATAATAAGGCCCATATGGACATACGGAGTTGAGCTTTGGGGCTCCACTAAACCTTTGAATTCCTCTCGTATTCAATCTTTACAATCCAAAATCCTTCGTAAAATCCTCAATGCTCCTTATTTTGTTACTAATAAAACCATCCATAAAGACCTAAATGTTCCTTATGTAACCGATCTAGCCCGAACCCGATATTATTCCTTCCATAATAAACTCCCTAACCACCCAAACCCACTAGTTTCTAACCTTGCTTCCTCTCCCATTCCTGGCAATCCTCCGAGACGTCTGAAAAGAAGATGGCCTCGTGACCTTATATTGTAAACTGTTTTTAGAGTTCTACAACTGGGTAGTTTCTCTACATCCTGTATCATATCATTATGTCATTATGATCAAATTTACTGGTTGTATTTTTTTATACAGTTGTAAATATCAATTTATTGTATATACTTTATTGTAAATAGTTATTTTTGTTGTATTTTATATTAATTTATTGTATAGTTGAAGTTTACGAGGATTTTTCGTAAATTGGTGGGAGGGAGTTACAGCCTTAGTCAGCTGTTACTTCGATGTCAGCTGACTGAGGAGATCAGCTGATCGCATGTATATAATGAGATGTACCGAACCCAATAAAGTTAGTATGTTACAGCAGTTCACACCTGTTACATCTTATTCCTTTTTCTCTTTTTTGACATTTGGCTTTCACCGATACTTAACTTACATATATATATTCTTGACAACTTCTTTTAATTTTAATTGGTAATAATTATTTTTGCAGAGTTTTCATCTCAGATTGTTTCAAAACATTCAGTGAATTTAATTGAATAATGTGAGTCACCTAACTTAAACATCTTTTTAACATGTTTCTTGTCATCTCAAAACATCGTTACATGTCTAAAAATCTACTAAGGGGCGGGTTTCACTTCATGAAAAGAATCCCCTCCTCTGCAGATATGTGACTTTAAAAGGCCTGTTGTGACGCTTGGAGTCGAGCTTATGAATTCCATTAAGCAATCCAATATCTTCCAATCCTAAATCCTTTGAGAATTTCTTTATTATCCTTCTTATGTTCCTAACAGAATTGTCCAAATTTCCTTATATTACACATTTGGGCTACAATAAATTTTATTATCAGATTATAAATTTTCAAACCTGCTTAGTATCAAATCTTAGGTTTCAATGATGCTCCGCAGTATCTGCAAATAAGATGATCTCGGAACAATAAAAAAAAATATATATATATATTTTTTTTTTTATAGTATTCCTCAGCACCTCGTTCTAATTTTTAAAATCAAAATCGAATAAAGAATTACAAATAAAACGTACTGTAAAAAAACAACGTAATTAATTTATACGTAATTAATTAATTAATTAATCGACCGTCTTATCTTTCCAAGACACCTTGTTTTATTGTTGTTCACTCAAAGGAGTGATGTACCATTGGACAGTAACAGAATCAATCCATGTATAAATGAGAAAGAAGAAAAGTAATATGAAATTGTTGATATGGATATTAGTTAAAAGGAACCGCCCCCCAACAACTGCAAGCGCATCAGAGAAACTATCTCCTTTATCCAACCTTAATTTAGTTTTAATAAATAAATTTGACTACGAATTTCATATTGTGAAGTTATTATTACCTATTCATACTAATTAAGATCAGTTCTGTAATAAAATTAAATGATAGAAAAAGATTATTTAAAAGTTTTTTGTTTTAGTGTGGCCCAATTATAAATAATAATTATTAAAAATGATCTCACAAAAGTATTCTTTCTTAAAATAATGAAAAACAACTATTTTCTTTTTCTTTTTTTTAATTACTACTTTTTTGAAGGAAGACGGTCCGGTATAAATTAGTCACGCACTTTTAGTAAACCTGTTTAACTTCTTCAAACTTTTAAAGTTTGACGTATAAAGTTTTATATCATATCTGTACCATAGAATCCGTATTTGGGTTTGACATTGAACTGATACTAAGAGTATTAGGAGTGTTATAACTTATACTCTGTTAGGGATTTTATTAAAGGCAATAGCTGGGGACAAAGTGTGTGATAGCTTTTTCTTTTCTTTTTTTTTCTCATATCTTCAATGGCAGGATCTTGAGCATTCAACAACCTATTTAATAAACTAGAAATTGTAATTTTTTTTTTTTTTTTTTTTTT
>NW_027104654.1:19054-25666 GCF_000696795.3 Halyomorpha halys | reverse complement strand
AATTTTTCCAACCAAGTCTCTTTTGTCTTTCTTTCTCAAAGTGTAATTTGAGATGTAATCAACTTATATTTAAATAATAATTTCTTTCAAAAACCTATTCCTAGCCATCTATAATAATCAATTTTTTTCCGCCCTGTCATTCCTATATTTTTAAGTTATTTTAATAAATATTTTTTAATATAAGTTTTAGCTGATGAAGTTTTTTACTGTAAAAACCAAATTGAACATGGCTTTTCAACGTGTTCAGACAGAATGAGTGGATAAAAAGAGGAGGGGAGGTGGCGTGTGGGGGAGGAAAGGGAGGGAGCTTTTGATTCCCAGATTAATTGAAATGCTTGACATAGCAAAGGCCCCGGCTATGGCTTTTTATATAGGATGGTGCGAGGAGGGCCTTGTTATCATTAACTTCATCTGTCCACCTCAAATATTCTAAGCGCCCGTTAGAAAAGGATATTGGATCTGCGACAATGGGGGTGATGTATTAACTTGTGTTGAGGGGAGTCGAGCATTTATCTCCGGCCCCACCCCCTCGCGAAATTAGTTTAGGGGACACCGACCGCAGTTCCGCTCTAGACGTCTCTTAATATGTTTTTCTTCATTAGCAATATTCTAGTAGTTTGCTAGCCCCTGCTTTCTCATATGATTCGAGAAGAATTGACAAAAATTACACAAATCATACGATACTTTTTAAAGATAACTATATATATATATATATATATATATATATATATATATATATATATATAACAAGTATCGACGAAAACAAAATGTTAAAAAAAGAGAAGAAAGAATAAGATCTGACACTCTTAACTGCTGTAAAATAATGGCTTTTATTGGGTTCGGCACATATTTTTATATACATTTGATCAGCTGATCTCCTCAGTCAGCTGACATCGAAGTAACAGCTGACACACACCGTAACTCCCCCCCACCAATTTACAAACAATCCTAGTAAACTAATACTATACAATATAATAACATAGAAAAAAAAACAATAAAGAAAAATTATTTACAATAAAAAAAAAATCCTATATACATATCATTGTAAAAAATCACATGCTCCCTGAAATGAACGCTACATACATAATTTAAACCTAAGAATACAATTTTAAAAAACTTCATACAGTAAATGAACAAGTTAAAATGAAAATGACAATATTTACAAAAGTCAAAAAACAATCCTTAAACAAAAAACAACAAATAGAATAAATAACTAAATTTTCTGTAATCTCATCTAGTGGTGGCTGGCAGAATAAGAATGATGTGCCAGAACACTCCAGTTTTTATATTGTCATTGGCGGAAATTTTAATTCTTCAACATGGACATTTCTCCCCTATTAGGGTTCTCTGGCACATTCTACTGTAACAATATTGTGTTCCCATATAACTATATATCACTGTTTTGACTGGACCTGCCTTAAATTTTAAGCTCTGAAGGAATTAGATCCAAGTCTAGGTTTTAAGATATCAGAAGGGGTTTAGTTAGAGAGAAAATGATCTTGAGAAAAATTAATATATTAAAATAAAACGAAATAACTGGTGGAAGGGAGAGGCCGAAAAGAATATAATTATGTTAGTTAGGTAAGTAAGAATTTAAACATGGGGGAAAAATTGGTCTATTGGTGAGATGTGAATATGATGTGGTGAGGGTCACCAATTGTGTTTGTAGAAACGTTCTTACTTGTGACTGGGTACTTGCTTTCTGCCCCATATGTTATGGGTCACCTGTGCCGCTGCTACTCAACGGAGAAAGGTGGCCATTCTCTGCGCTACGCCGTCTACCACGCTCGGTGCTGACTTCTTAGCCAGACATCACTTAGTTCGCCGTGGTACCAAAAAGAAGAAGACGCTTGCTGCAAACGTGACCCGTCCGGCGTTCACTATCTTGGCTTCAAATTCTCCGCTTACTCCCTAGGAGGTGCTGGTTTTTCAGCCGTTTTGACGGTAGCCTCCCACAGACCACCAAAATTGGGTGCACGAGGAGGGATGAATCTCTACGTAATGCCTCTGGGCCCTAGGGAAGCGAGTAATATTATCCTCGTTTTTAGCCATCCATTGGCAGATATCCTTCAAGAAGCGTGAAGCTGCTATGGAGTTGGTTCCATTATCTGACCAAATGCTATTTGGCAAACCCTGCCGTGCTACAAACCTCTCGAGAGACATGAGAAAGGCAGTAGTTGACAATGACGACACAGCCTCTAAATTTACAGCTCTTGTTGTCATATATATGAAGATACAAAGGTATGGCTAGCCCCGGGCTGCATTTCGGCGATTGGACTCTTTTATGAAAAAAGGCCCGCCATAATCTATTCCCGTGTAGCAAAACGGGCGATGGTCGAGGACGCGCTCACTCGGAAGTGCTGCCATCAGAGGCTGCGATGGCTTCGCGTTGCGGATCCTATAATGAATTTAAGAATTGTGCCCCGTACATACTGTAAACAACCGGGTATCCAGAAGCGGTTCCTTAAAAGGGCGAGCGTAGGTGTAGGTCCAGAGTGAAAATGTCTGACATGGGTATCATCCACGATCAGTCCTGCCAAATAGGTGGTTCGAGGTACGAGCATAGGGTGCTTTCTAGAATAAGGAAGTGCAGAATTATCCAATCTACCGCTCACCCTGACAATCCCCGGGAGAAAGGTTGCGCAGCTCATTCGGGTTATTTTTTCTCCAAAACACATACACAAGGCTGGTGGTGGTGAGGTGGACCAAAATCGGTCTGTACATTTTTACTACGTTTGCGCACAAAGGGATATAATATAACCTGAATTTGGTCAGAATATTCGGCAGATCTCTTTGAAGTACACTCAGCCAGCAAAGTGTCGTTGAGGGCGGTCGATGTTGAAGGGCAGGAGGCATCTAATAACATCTAATAACCCCTGAGCATTACTCCTTTCGATCTTTGCTCTAAGACCGGATGGTGATGTATAATATAATTAAGTAGTATTGGAGCCGGAGATGTGCTTTAAGTCAGCGTATTCCCGCATGAAAATTTTGCAGCTCTGTCCTAACTGAGGGTCCTTAATCATTTACTTTTCTAATGCGAAAAATCTTTTGGAAGCACCCTCTCTGTTATCGCTGGGAGAGTCACTATCAACAATCAACGGAAGTTTGACTATGTATCATCCTTCAGCAGTCCTTAGATGATTCTTCTCAAAGCGCTCCTCGCAATAGGAATCCTGCGGAGAGGACCGAACGATAACGCTTGGCTCCTTTATTTCTTGACTCCAGAATGCTTGGTTCTCTGTTTGCTTTTGGCAGGAAAATTCGTCATCCGCTAACCATTCCTGTCGAAGCAAACGAAGATCCGCATGGTTGACACGGGAACTTGGCAGGTCAGATGAAATTTGGTCCACTACCAAACACTGAGTGCCGAGCGCTTCAGCAGACGGGTGTGGGAAGATGCTGCATGGGACCGATCTTAGAGGGCGCTTCAATGAACCACACCCGAGCCTGGTAACGGATCCTGAGTATGGACTGATTGGCTCACCCATCTTTTAGTAAGAAACGTTCTTTGGCTCCCAAGGTCTAGGGCTACAGACGTCCACTGCCCTGTACAAGGGCCTTTACTGTACCCAACAGAATCGTGCCTGTTGTGGCACCCTTCGGAATAAGAACAACCAAAGCCAATAAAGGTATTGGGTTCAATGTTGATTGTAGGCTTTTTATCATCCCTAGCACGAGTGCACTGATCACTTCCGAGGTGGGGATCCTCCTCCTCGTGAACCAGGCTATGATGCCTCTGGTTGCAGAATCGACAGTTATTCTTGGAAGGGCAATTCCTCACCCGATGGTTGTTTTTCAGACAATTGATACAACCCTTCCAAGCACGTGCGAATCCTTGATGTTAGGATGACTGCATGAATTTAAATTTCTGGCTACTATAAAGCAAGTGTCTCTTTTTACAATGAGCCCAGATTCTTTAAAAGAGTTGAATGAAGACGTCATACTAATAGATGCCATGTTGATATGGGAACGCTGAGTGGAAAGCTTGACCTGTGAATGACTCTGTGAATTGTGCTTCATAGAAGCATCGGAAGCATGAAGAGCCACGGCATTGTACCTTTTCGAGTTCTTATTCGTATACTTATTCCGCGACGCATAGTTACTGCAAGGGGAAGGCCGAGCCTCTATGTCCTTCGAAAGCTTCAACTCAGTCGACCGTTGCCTAATGTATCGGATTACATCATCACATGAGGGAAACCCTATTTCTCCAGAGGGAGTTATCTCGAATTGCCAGCGCGTCGCACTGTCAAGCGAGCGTAGAGCTAATGTGGCTAGTAGAAACTCTGTGGGGTTTTCTAGTTGCAATGCCTTGAAAGCCTCAACGCTATCCGCGATTCCCGATAAGAAAAGCTCATACCACCGGCGATCATCAGTAATGTCTTTTACACTCGTATCGAGGATTCGTTGGATAAAGACACTAGCCAGTATTCGGGGATTATCATACGTCACCTTTAGCTTCTCCCATGCGAGGGTATATGATCTTTCTTCGATTAAAAATCGTGATATCAGTCCAGCAGGCTCTTCCTTCAGCGCCCCTTGGATATAGTGGAGCTTTTGAACTCCATCAATCCCTACAACTTTATGAATAAACCAATGAAACGAAGATGTCCCGGAAATGGGTCCACTTCCATAAATCCCAAAAGAATTGTGGAATATGGATTTTAGGTTGATGCGCTCTGTTAGAATGCGCATTAGTATTTAGGGAACTAATAAGTTGAGTTAGGTCAATTTGACCAAGTTTAGACGGTGGTCCTTCATCTCCAATGCCCTTTTAATTTGGATTTCATAAGAATAGGCATTGTTGATTTCTCTCTGGAGTTCATCATAAATGGCATTCCAGTGGTCATTTGGAAATACATCTGCTTGATCCTGTTCTTGATATCAATCGGCCAGATCGTTGAAATTTCTTAAACTCCAACAAATCATTAACCGAAGACTCCAAAGTGACCTCAAAGAATGACCATTGGCTGACATCAGTGACGGCAATTCTTCCAACGTCTGCTCCACCTAGTATAGTGCGATGCAAAGCCCGTAGTTTACGTTCTAGGGGCGAATATGTTGCGTGAAATCCATAATGGAACGTGGCATAAATAAATTTTAATCTCAGTTCGAGCGTGGCAGCGAATTACAGCAAAGAGAGCAGGCCGACACAATAAAACATAAATTAGCAGCGCGTTTGTACCGATAACAACAAATAAGTAAATAAAACATTCAATAGATTAATACTCTGTAATGATCAATCTGCCCCAATCAATTATTCGGAAGAAATGAAGTAAAAGAAGATGGCGAGTTCAGGCCCAGAGGACAAATTAGTCGGAAATGATAACGAAGAAGTGAAAAGAAATCATATTACTTATTGAGGCTTCTAAGTAAAATGATAAAACATAAAAATAATATCGATGATAGTTGACAATGGTTATGACGCCAGTAAAAGATGATAAAGAATAAAAACAAAAATAGAAAACAAAGAAATATATATATTGTTCGTAAACTGGAGGGGGAGAGTTACGGTCTGAGTCGGCTGTTATTATGATGTCAGCTGACTGAGGGGATCAGCTGATCGAATGTATATAAGAGATGTGCCGCACAACACAATAAAGCCAGTATTTTACAGCAGTTCAAGCGTGTTAGATATTATATCTTCTTCTCTTTTTTGACATTTTGCTTTCATCAATACTTGAGAGAGAAGAGTGGCGGTCTGCCTATAATAGAGATAGCAGGAGTGAGGTGCCTAGTGGACACTGGCTGTTCCAACACCATCATGTGCCAAAAAGCCCTAGAAAAACTGTGTAGTGGAAAGAGGACACACCAGATTCAGGAATGTCAATTTTAATTAATCACCCTGGGTAGGTAGAGGGGGAGGTAGAGATAGGTTTTGACCCGGAAGGGATTTAGTAGAGAGAACGTGCCGGTACATATCGTAGGGAGTATGCCGAGGGAATACAATGTGATTGTGGGGAGTGACCAGCTAGGGAAGGTGGATACATGGATTACGAATATCAAGGGAAATTGGAGAATTAAGTTGGGGGGTAAAATTTACAAATGTCATCGACAGAGAAAAAGCGAGGGCGCACGGGTCGGGATAATGAGGCCGAGGACTGGAGACAGAGGCTTAAGAGGGAATATGAAGATATTTTTTTCTAAATAAGGAGACATGCTCGGGGCAACTGGGAAAATGGTCCATGAGATCACACTGAAAGACAAGGATGTGTGAAAGAGAGGAGATACCCACAGGCGCTACGTCACCACATCCGGGAAAAGCTTGAAAGTTTAAAACGCCAGGGAATAATTATTGATAGTACATCCCCGTCCAATAGTCTCTTGTGGGCGGTAAAAAAGAAGAGCGCGCCTGGTGAAATTCCCGAAAAGTACAGGTGGTGATAGATTATAGGAAGCTCAACGAGAATACCATTGACAAGAAGTATCCCATCCCCAGATTTAAAGATATTTTGGACAGGATGAGTGGGTCAACGGTATTCAGTCCATTGGACTTGAAGGCCGGATATCATCAGATTAAAATCCACCCTAAGGATCAACCCTAAGACTGCATTCACTTTCGAGAGGGGCCACTACGAATTTACAAGAATGCCGTTTGGACTTAAAAATGCT
>NW_027104654.1:11109-19004 GCF_000696795.3 Halyomorpha halys | reverse complement strand
CGGCGGTGTGTTTGAACAATGTATTGTTCGCACTGAACGTCATCCGGATGTGATTGGTCAATAGTTGTGGGTTCCTCAAGCTCCCAGAATGCCTTAATGCCAAGAATGACAAGAAACAAAAAAAAGTAATAGTAATGATAAAAATAAAATTCAGAGTGTGGTCGAGAAATGATACACGAAAAACTCTGATTAATATAGTGACTAGGACTCGATTTGCAAATAATAGTTTGAATAAGCTAATTTCAAAATATATATGCCATAGAATGGCGAAAGAAAAAAAATATATATATAAAGTAAAAGCGTAGGCTAGTTTCAGAGAATATATAATGCCTCAATAAGTTATAGAGCGTGGTCTATTGATTATAATTAATTTAGTCAATTGGTGAAGAAAGGAGAGCAATGATATGATAATGATAACATGTTCCGGGGTAATGGTACTGATGAAGTAGAACCTGTGCTATACCTCTATAATCAAGAGTAGACAAGAATGGCTGGATTTCGTTGAGTGTGGCTTACCCCATAGTTACCTCCTCCATTATAGATAAGACGCTTTGACAGTATATTTACGTTTCAAATGGTTAGGCTTGATTGGATTGTTAATGGGACAGTTCGTTTTAAAGTGTTAAAAGTAAATTTAATTGATAAGTCTATTCACACACTTTACTGTCATTCTTTTTCGTATGTGATAATATAGAATTCTTGTATCTTGAATTTTCTGAGCTGTTCATTGGGATAGGATATGTTATATGATTTTAAGGAGGTCAGTTTACGTTTCAGCCGTAATTAAATATAATTGTATGAAGTATGCCTTCAACTGCATTGTAAGACACACTTCACTTTTGGTTGGCTGGTTGGGTTTGAATGGACTGTATAATTGAAAAATGAAACATGATTAAATGTAATAAAATTCTATTGTTTTATGTTACAAGAGGTGTAGGGGGTGACCGAAAGAAAACATTTATGTTTAGATTGTAAGTAGAATTTTGTATGACTGGGCTATGGAAATTATAGATCTAACATTGAGGTGGTTGATGATGATTTGGATGTTAACTATTGCTAGATGGACTCCATGGTTCTTTATTTTCTCCACATTCTTAGGCCTCTCTCCCCTCTGCTGCCGGGAACCTCTCAAGTAAATCTACTCACTCACTCACGCTGTCTGATTCTTCACCTGGAATTTGTAAATTACCTTCAAAAACCTCGAAGCACCCACGAAGTTAGTTCCGTGGTCGGACCATATGGTACTACGTGCATCACGAGCTCTGGAGGAAGATAAATGCGTTGAACGAAACGGAGGCAGCGAAGTTCAGCTTCAGCGATTTCGTCTGCGGAAAACTGTTCTGGATCTTGACCGGGAGACGATAAGGATATTCTGCCACCGTTCTGAACAGAGTGCGGAGGGAGGAAAAGCGAGCTGTCCAATCGTAAGTTGCCTCCGTACGTTTTGGTATGGTATTAACGCTCCTCATAACAACCGTAATAGGTTTCCACCAAGGCGAGGTGGGTGAGCTCAACCACTGAGGCCAATTCCACCAAATGGTGGAGTGCTTCAGCTTCTAGGGTGCGCAGACACGCGAAGCTAGATCAGCAGGGTTGTCTTCTGAACGAACGTGGTTCCAGAGGGCGAGTGGCACGATGTTAAAAATTTGATCTACTCGATTAGCTTCAAACACTCCTAGCTCGTGAGCAGGAGTCTGAAGCCAGGAAAGGAGCACCTATGAGTCCGTGAAGCAAAAGATTTCTCGCGTGATGTCGGGTGTGATAGAAGAAATCAAACGAGCGAGATAGAAGAGCGCCGCATAGTTCTAGGCGAGCAATGGAAACGAATTTGAGCGGTGCTACCTTGGACTTTGATTTGATAAGAGTGACCTTGACGTCACCAGAGTGGCTCTCCGAACGTAGATAAAGGGTCGCCGCGTATCCTTGAGATGATGCCTCGCAGAATCCGACTAATTGGTGTTTCGCTTCCTTGTGCGAGATATATCGAGGGATGGATATAGAAGACAAACACTGCCAATCCTGCATCAATTCTATCCATGCTTCTCTTAAATCATTAAGCAACTCATCGTCCCAGTCCAGTCGAGCCTTCCAAATTTCTTGAATTAGTACCTTCCCCATGAAGATTACGGGAGCTATCAAACCCAGCGGATCGAAGATCCTGGTCACCGCCGAAAGCATCGCGCGCTTGGTGATTTTATGTACTAGAGGTGGTGAAGCGACATAGGAAAAAGAATCAGTTGTGGAGTTCCAGAAGAGTCCTAGGATTTTGACGCAGTCGTGCTCGGGATGCTGTATGGGAGCCAATTCTACCTTCTCCCTATCGCATGGTAACACCTCCGCCACGTTAGACGCCCACTTACTTAGACTAAATCCTCCCTTGGCGAACAACGAACCCAATTGCGAAATTAGTTCCAGGGCTTCTGCAGGAGTTTCAGCCCCGCTTACGATGTCGTCCACATACATGTCAAAGGGTACACGTTGCGATGCGAGGGGAAAATTGGAGCCTTCATCCTCAGCCAGCTGTTGAACGACACGGAGAGCCTGGTAGGCACTAGATCTTATTCCTTAGGTAACCGTGTTAAGTTCAAACTCCTGGATCGCTTCTGAGGTGTCACTGCGCCACAGTATATGCTGGTACTTCCGGTCATTATCATGCATGATGATCTGCCTATACATCTTCACGATGTCGCGCAGACAGCGACTGCGTATAGAATCAAAATCATAGCTAGATCTCTCTGCAGTTTGGGGCCGGAGAGTAATAAATCATTTAAGAACGACAGGAGGCGTCGAAAACCACTCTAAGCTTGGGCCCTTTCGGTTGTTCCTGCCATACTCCGTGGTGAGGTATGATGTACGTAGAATGGGTCAGTACAGCCGACATATGCCCCAAGGCGAGATATTCTTCCATGAAAGCCTTGTACTTCTCCGCTAGAATTGGATTTCTACGACATTTAGATTCCAATGAGAAAAACCTCCGAAGCGCTATACTCTTATTGTCGTCCAGCTCCAGGCTCTCAGATTTAAAGGGTAGCCTAACCACATATCTCCCTTTGACAGTGCGGCGGTGTGTTTGAACAATGTATTGTTCGCACTGAACGTCATCCGGATGTGATTGGTCAATAGTTGTGGGTTCCTCAAGCTCCCAGAATGCCTTTAGATGGACTTCGATGCTACTTTTGGTAAGTGAGAATAAAGAGCACGACGCAGTTGGAGCTAGCTCATGAACAACGCCGGAAACGACTAAGCCGAAGACTGTAGGCATGAAATAAAGTCCCTCGACTTCAGTGGGATAAGGAGCTCCAGCGAGAATCCGTTGGTGTAAGTAGTCTCCACCGATTAACAGATCGACTGGATCTGACTCCCCGAAACGTTAATCAGCCAAAGGATGGCGCATAATGCGGCTGACGATGGAAGAAGGAAGGTTGACATTTGGTAATGACGACGTGATGCGGTCGACTACCACCGGCGAGAGACTATATTCCTGTTTACCAGCGAATGGGCGTATGGTGCAAGAGGTAGATCCTTTCAAATGCGACCTTCGGGACGGCTGACTCGCCGAGACTTGTGATACAATGATCGAAGTTTGAAATGTTAGCGCCGATCTTGTGTGCAAGCACGATGGAAATAAACGTGTCCTGGCTTCCGGAGTCCAACACAGCACGGGCCACATGAAGGTCTCCCATCTTCGACTTGACCAGAATGCATACAGTGCCCAATAGTACCATGGTATCCGTGGATGACGATGGCGTGGATCCGAAACCAATGAAGGTCTCCGTAGGTGTAGGCTTATAGGACATTGCATTGACTTCAGTGGCTGTGTTGTCTCCTTCCTGGCGGTGGATCAGCGTGTGGTACTTCTTACAGCAGGTCCGACATCGGAATTGTGAGCGACATGTGGCCACCTCATGGCCCTTGCGAAGGCGATTCCAACATACCTTGAAGGTTCGGATGTGTTCAAGCCTCTTGGTGAGTGGGAGCTCAAGAAAAGCCTCGCACTTGGAGAGCAGGTGATCTCCCTTACAGAGAGGACATTTAAGTTCTGCAGCTCCTTTGCCCTTCTCAGTTCTGTTCCGAGTTGTTCGAACTGCAGCTGGAGTATCCTTAGAATTCCTGGAAGAAGGTGTGGAAGAGGTTGTGTGCAAGGAGACAAACCTCTGCTTCTGATTCGTTTCGTTGGAGCACCCTGGTGTTTTAGAGTTGTCTGCGTACAATCATACTGCATGTTTTATAAGAAATAAACAACTATTTGTTATGTATTATGCAGTTTATAGCTGGCTAATCCCAACAGAAGATTATAGACTGCCTTATAATAAACTCACTCTTTAACATTTGATTGATACATAAATTCATCTATTATTATTACAGTTATCTGTAGGGAAAATATATTTACAAAAAGAAATGTTTTAAATAACTTATCCTAGATTTATGAATATACATCCTTATGAATATACAGTCCAGCTATATAACAACTAAACGAATGATACTCTCCTGGACTGAACAATCGCCCTGAATGGACCCTCGTATCGCTGTATCTCTTTACCCCTGTTAGACCCCAACTTTCTATATACGATCGTCTTGATTTTGATCGCTCCCATCCTGTCTGTGATCTTTAAGTTGTCCCGCACCACCTTCTTGTTTTTTTTTTTTCTTTTCCATTCTTCCCCGTGACTTCCCCATTACTTTCTTTCATCAACATGGTTGTTGTGTATCTCCTCATCTTCCACTGCCTTGCCTTTATAGTCCCGCCGGTATCCTCGAAGCCCAAAGAGGATCTCAAATTGGGAAAACCCCGTGTGTACCGAATGATAATATTTCACTATAGCCTTAGGCATTGCTACATCCGAATCCAATCCCTTGTCAACCTAATATAAGCGCAGATGGCCACTCAACCTGCCAATCGCCTGCCATATTTTCTATTGTTGGTTTATATATTATTTCCATGTTATACTGTGCGAGGAGCTCCTTCCAACGCATATCTAAGCCGAAGACTTTAACTTTTCCACCTTTTGCAGCGGTGTGTACTCTAAACTTCTGTTAAACACATAAGGTCTAAAGTGGACAACACCTCACACTATGCCCAAGAGCTCTCGTTCCAACGCACTGTATCTGGTCTCCGTCTTTGTTAGGCGCCTACTAGCATACGCCACTGAGCGATCTCCCCCTTCACCATCCTGAGACAACACCGCTCTCAACGCGTATTCACTCGCGTCTGTAGTGATATTGAATTGCTGAGTGAAGTCCGGGAAAGCAATCACCGGCTCCTACTGTACCTTCAACCTTTCGGAGTGATGATCACATTTCTGTCTTCAGAAGGTTGTTGAGTGGGACGAGGTAGTCAGCCATTTCTGTCACGTATCTTCGGTAATAATTTAAAGTTTCTAGCAACCTCCGAACTCCCTTAAAATTCCTGGCACTGCCATCATCCGTACAGCTGTGACTTTATCGGCGTCGGGTTTATCTCCTTCCCTGAAAATCGTATGGCCGAAAAATGTATTTGTTTCTAAATTTGAACCCAAATTGCCTGATTCTCTGAAATACGCTGGGTAAATGTTGTACATGTTCGTTTTTGTTCTTACTGAACACTAGAAGATCAATCATATAAATCTAGCACACTGAATCGTCAATGCCACTCAAAACTCGTCCATCAGCTGGAAGATTATGCGAGCATTTTTGAGGCTAAACGGAATCCTCGTAAATTCGTAGTGGCTTCTCTCGAATATGAATGCCGTCTTATGTTGATCCATAGAGTGCATTTTGATTTGATGATATCCGGCCTTCAAGTCTAAAGTGTTGAATACTGTAGCTCCGCTCAGCCTGACCTAAGTGTCTTCAAATCTGAGGATTGGATACTTCTCGTACGGTATTCTCGTTCAGCCTATAATCTATCACCACCCTGTACTTTTCGGTAATTTCACATGGCGCGCTCTTCTTTTTTACTGCCCACACCGGACTGTTCCGGGGAAGTACTGTCAATAATTATTCCCTGACGTTTTAAACTTTCAAGCTCTTCCCGAATGTGGTTCCGTAAACCTAGCGGGTATCTCCTCTCTTTCACGTATGTTACTTTGTCTTGTTTTAGTAAGATCTCATGAACCGTCCTCCCGTTCGTCCCGAGTATGTCCCCTTCTTTAAAAAAATGTCTTCATATTCCCTCCAAAGGCTTCATCTCCAGTCCTCTGCCTGATTGATTGCCCAACCCGATAGCCCGCGTTATTCAGCTCAAAATGACCTTTGTAAATTTTACTTCCCAACTTTGTTATCCATTCTCCCCTGCTATTCCTAACCCAAGCTCCCACTTTCCCTGCTAAATCCCCTTCGTGTAAACCCTATCTCCACCTCCCTCTATACCTCACAAGGGCCACCCAGGGATTAATTTACATTGGCATTCCTGAATTTGATGAGTTATCGCTCCGCTACACAAGGCTTCTCGACACATGATGGTGTTGGAACTGCCGGTGTCTACCAGGCACGTCACTCCTGCTATCTCTATTGTTGACAGACCGCCGCTCTTCTCCCTCACGTTATAATTCAGTAGTCTCCTCATCTCCATCCAACTCTGTTCCCTTGTTTCCATCCTCCTGTTTCCACTCTGTCCCCTTGACTAACTCGGCTCCGTGGCTCTTCAGCTTCGTCTTTGGTCTCCAACGTTCCCGATGCTTCCTTAGATGATCGACTCAACCTCCTGTTTTAGTTTTACTCTCGTTTTAAATAATTTGGAAATAGTTTTTCTTTATTGTTTTTTTTGTCATGTGATTTTAATGAACAAGATATGTTTTTCAAGGAATGTTTGTCTAATGTTATTCTCCATAGGAAATTTTCCTTTTTAAAAAGCTATATCTCAAGAACTATTGGACGTAAATAGCTCTTTTAGGGCTAATATTTCAGCAAATTTACTCTTCTTTAAATAATGTTCTCCTAGATTGTCTAGTGTTGTTAATAGTTTTTAAGATATAGAGCTCCGAATAAAAAATTAATGTTTTTTAAAGGTTTTTAAGTTTTGAAGCAGCCGCCATTTTTTATTCCCCCCACCTATACTTGGCAGACTCATCAATTTTGACTAATAATTATACATAGCTTTCATTGAAGTAATCAAAAATTAGGGTGAGATAACTCCCTTTTTTTCTTCCCGGCTCTTGTACTATTTCCGGTATACCACGGTATATGGCCCATGAAATCGCGGACACAGAGGTTTTGCCTTGCCTCCCGTTTCTGCTTCTCCCTTCTCTATCCTGCCCCTCACTTTAGCCCACACCCCCCTATTAACGGCAATAGTGCCCTCTCCTGTCACAGTATCCCGATAATCCCTGGGTCGTCCACGTAATCCAAAAACGACCTCGAATGGAACAAACCCTGTGACGGAATGTATCTAGTGGTTGTAAGCGATGATCGCCTTTTCCATCGCCTCGTCTGGTACGATTTCCTTCTCCAGCTGGTACACTCGTAGGTGGTCACTAAGTGTACTATGGAGGCGTTCTATCCGGCCTCCACCATTCGGGTGGGCTGGAGTATTGAAATACCACGTTATCTCCAAGACTTTCATTTCTGCTCTAATTCCCGTATTATAAAACTATCCGTTGTCAGATTATATTCTCTCTGGAACGCCGTAATACTGCAACCACGTTCGCAGGACCTTCAATACTGCTTCCGCCGATTTTTCTGTCACTGGGTACGCCATTGCTAATTTGCTGAAGACATCTAATACCGTGACCCACTTGTACCCTCTCCAAGTGAATGAGTAAACCTGTTGATCACCAAGTGGCGCCTCTGCAGTGGGCGTTTCTTCCTGTATCGCCTGCGGTGGGTGCCGGTCATATTTGGTGGTTAGGCATACTTCACAACTACCTATGGTGTCTTGGATGGTGCGCTTCATTCCCCACCAGGGAGGGAGGGAGGGA
>NW_027104654.1:6207-10849 GCF_000696795.3 Halyomorpha halys | reverse complement strand
GAGAGAGAGAGAGAGAGAGAGAGAGAGAGAGAGAGAGAGAGAGAGAGAGAGAGAGAGAGAGGGAGGGATTGTGAAAATCCCCAATGTAAACCAGGCTTCATTTCATTAAAAATTCATAATTTTTCGTTAAATATGTTTTTATTTTTTTATCCAATGCCAAAGGACACATTTCTGCCATTTTGTTTCGAACAGCCCAGTATAATTTAGCTTTGTTCACGTAACTCCTGCATGTAATCAAGTCCGCCGTTGCCGCACATGAAAACATGTGATCGCCAGTCATCTCACCATCTCCACACAGGACGCAGTCTGAAGACTCAGCCACTCCTGTTCTCTCCAGGTGGTGCCGCAAATAGCCATGTAGACAACCTGAAGCATCCCACTGACACCGCTCTTGGTAAAGTCAATGGAGGGCGCCTCTTAGGATCTAGCAATGCCGCCCAGTTCTTGCCCCCCACATTCTCCTCTACTCCTTTCCTCTGCTCTTTCAGTGACAGCGCTTCGGGACATTTCTTTCGTCATATTTATGGTGATAGGAAGAAGCGGCTGTGGTTGGCTAGCCCCTAACAGTGCAAGTCGATCCGCCTCCTCATTCCCAGGTATACCGCAATGGGCTGGAATCCACTGCATTACCAATACTTTAAGCATTTCTCTTATACTTTCTATAGATTTCCGGCATGCGAGAATTCTAGCATTAGCCGAGGGTCCAGACGCTATTGCCAGCAGTGCTGCCCTAGAATCCGACAGCAAAACTATCTTCTTTGCGCAGGTGTGAGTAAGCTTTTCTAAAGCTAAAGTAATAGCAGCTACCTCTCCATCAAAATTGGTAGCGTTTGCTCCACCAGCAGGTGCTGACAGTTGGAACAGGCTGCTATAGACCCCGCATTTTTATTTGCTCCTGTAGCTGACCCTACGGTGTATATATGGATCCATTCTGGCTCAGGGTAGCGCTCGGCTATAGTGGCCAATGCCACAGTCCTTAGTTCTTCCGCTGCAGTCATGGATTTGTTGATGGGCATTATTAGATCCAGCGCTATAGCATATGGACACGTTCAAACGCTTTGTTTAGTCAAGTCAGGCAGAGGCTCTCTTATCTCAAAGTTCAGGTCTAGGCTTGTGATAATGGATTTCGTTGTCTCAATAAATATTAGCTGCGTTTTAGTCGCTTAGTATTAACTAGAGTGGTCGTCCAGTAATCACTGACATTCATAAGCACGCGGTCGTAAAGGACAGCATTCATTTTTCGTTAAATATAGGGAACCCATAAAGGGTGAATGCTATTTCAAAGTTAAATATACAAAGAAGCGAAGATCTCCATTGAAAATAAATTATATATTAACAATGAAAGCATAATGGGAAATCGTTTACCGAACATAATATTGTCTAAATGGCGTACAGAAAAGAGTGTAAATAAATTTTATTACGAAGAGACGCGCGGGTGGGTGTTATATGCAGCCCGGTTTTTAGAATTCTATACCCTTTACTATGATTTATAATTATTACATGGCAAAAAATTTATTATTATAATTATTCCATACATAATTTAAAAAATCGGCCTGCCTTCCACTCTAATGTCCGTTCACCATTTAAAACATATTATTTTTGGTAAATGATTTTCCATATTTCTACATTGTTAAAAAATAAAGTATTTTCTTTAGAGATCTGTGTTTTTTTTAAATTGTTTAACTTTAAAAATAGGACTCATTGTTTCTGGACACGATTTCAATTTTAATTTAATACGTATTTAATTTCAATTCCGTAGTCAAACTACCTCGTCTCATTTACTCAATAAAACAATATCTAATTTTACGATATTTATGACTAATTTGCCCCTTAGGACCTTAAAATACTTTTTGAAACTGACATTGTGCATATTTATAATTTTTTATTGTATCCTTTGAAATTCTGAAATGTAATATGATAATTAAATGTTTCGATCAATATTACCCCCATTTTTAAGTTGTTTTGAAGGTTCATAGCAACATTATCACATAGGAAATGTGAACACTTTTCAAATTATGTAATTAAATTAGTTTTAGCTTCAGCATCTGAAATAATTTTTCATATTGTAAGGCAGCATCAAGTTGTTAAAACTAAAAAAAAATATCTTGCAAACGAAGGATTTTTAGAAATGATTAAACATTTTTATTGCTCTTAAGATCGAAAATTGATTTGCAGAGCGGACCGTAAATGATGAAATGATGGGCAGTATTGACTCTGATGGTATATTCCACAAAGAAAAGCAGTTCTTGGAGAAGTTTAAGTACCTATTATTATTATGTTTGTCACATTTTTCATTGAATAGAAAGTGAAATGGAAAACACTATTAAAATTAGGTAATTCTAAATTTACCTTAGTAAACTTGACCAAATTGTCTAAATAAAAAAAGTAGAATTTATCTTTTAATTGACTTTTTTTTTTAACCTCTTACTGTACTACAGATTCATCACTTCTTCTAATTCGAATGGCCAAATTTGGGAATGACAGAATAGATTCGGAACTTTAAGAAAACCTTGCTTTTTTAACAAACATCAAGTCCGTATTAATTTGGTTGAGTTCTATCATAAAATAAGCTAAGATAAGTCTCTAGTTTTGTAAAACAATTATAACATGAAATGTTTCTCCTCAAAGTACTAATGTTTTAAAACAAAAAAAATACAAATTACTAAAATACACACTCTATTCATTAATAAAATATATATAACAAAATATTATATCTAGGTATAACTAGTGAAATTCTTCATGGACATAAAATAATTTTATGAACATCAACTTTACTTTATTAATATTATTAAGCGCTAAAGGGAAAAAAAAATCTTTCCACTAATTTTAGAAATATTTTAATATCATTATCAAAAATAATAATATTTTCATAACTTTGAGTAAATTTGTATTTCTCATTACTTTTACTATCGATTTTTTTTTTTATTTTCTTGATGTTTACTATTATCTCTTTAAATATTACTGATCATTTACGTGACAACTTGTATATAATGCTAGGTTAAACTAGCGGTAGTAAGAGTGGTAACTAATCATAGATCGTATGGATATATTGAGATTGAGTGTTCAAGGGTGGATTGAGCTTCTTAGCACACTTGAGTGAAGAGGTAATGACTTGTCAGATCAAACGCAGCTTGAGGACTGATGACATTTCATTAAGAACGGGCCCTCCCTCGGTGGGGTCGTTATTAGCTTAACTACATACTTGAGCAGCAATAAGTCAGCCAGGATTTGTTTTCATTCAGTTATATTAATTCCGATCGGGAAGGCACTATTATCAACATTCTTTCATTTAATGAAGTGACCTCGAATAAAGAGAGGGGGAACTGGTAATGTGTAATTTTTATGGTAGCCGAGAGACTATAAATAACTTTCGCCCTTAAAGTGGATATGTGAGCTATAAACTAGAGCTCCTTTTAGAAAATTATAATTTTGATTCTTGACTAACAGAACTCAAAAAAATCCAAGATTTTTTATGTTAAGTTTCATTTACTACAATCAATGTGAGTTCTAATAGAGCTCTTTACGTTCAATAGTTCCTGAGATACAATTTCTCAAAAACCAACATTTTGTGAATATATTAAGACAAATATGGAAAATACTAATTCTAAGAAGATAATTATTATCAACATAAGAAATCAACATTTTGTGAATTTAGTTTGAAAAATATTCAAGAAACTGTAAATGCTACAAATTTCAGTTAATAATTATTAACTACTTTGTGGTAGCTTTAATTTGAGTGCAAATTGTTCCTTAGATCCAGTTTTTTCATAAACAAATATTGTTTTCATATGAAAAAAACAATATTTTGTGAATTTATTTTGGCAAATTTCATGCAAATTACAATTCAGACTAAGACAACCATCAGGAACTACTTTAGGGTGCATTTAATTAACTTCAATTAGAATGCTAATGAACATCGGTACTTTCCATAGTTCCTGAGATAAATGGCCAAAATTAATTTTTTTAAATCTTGATTTTCATCAAGATTTCATTATTAGAAAAAAATCTAGTTTTTTGAAAAACTATGTCTCAGGAACTATTTCACATAAACATATTGATGCTCAAATTGAAGCTAGTTAAACGCACCATGAATTAATTCCTAATGATTATGATCGCAAGAGTAGTAGTTTTCATGATATTACTTCAATTCAACAAATTGCTTTTTTATATGAATACAATGTTGGTTAGAGAAAAAACTGAATCTCAGGAACTATTTGTAGATGTTTATTTTCTCTCAAATTAAAACCAGTTAACTGCACCATAAAGTAGTTAATAATAATTAGCTTTGCAGGAGTAGTAATTTACATGATGTTTGACCAAATAAACTAAAAAAATGTCTTGTTATTTGGAAAATAATGTTGGCTTTTGAAAAACTAAAGCTTGGGAATTATTGAACTAAAGAACTTGCGTTAAATGTTTCTACCTCCAATTAAATACGTGAGGTACTCTATACAAAAAGGCCTCGGACAATGCGTGTTCATACAGAGTAGGTAGCTGGTTAGAAGAATGGATAGGATGAGTCTTACAGGTAAGAGCAGTAAGACAACTTCAACAGGGATTTTTTCCCACTAGAGGGAATTTCTACTGGGAAATGGTAGTAGTGAAATCCTCCACTACCTTCCCGCCGCTCCCCTACTATTCA
>NW_027104654.1:5366-6157 GCF_000696795.3 Halyomorpha halys | reverse complement strand
GAATTTGAAATTATCTGTGCGTCTGGTTCATCGCAATTTTTATTTTCTGTTTGATTTACTGTAAGATCCATCTTACTCATGGTCAGCACTGCCGATGCGGGTATTTTAACCCGATTTTCAGCTTAGTGAGTAATTGTCGGGGATCAGGAATTTCGAGTGAAATGGCTTTACCTTATATGTAGAGCCCTAGAGCAGTATCGCATTTGTATTTGATCTGTAGTTTTTTTTATATAATCCTGAGTCATTATTATTTTTTCTTCGATATTGAATTTTAGAACATACACGTACCTATACCATTTGGGGTCTGTTATATATTTATTTTTGGGGCCTGGGATAGATTTATGTTTGAGGCCTGGGATGAATATAATTCTTGGCCTAAATGGTAAATGTTTCCCTCAGCTCCCCCAAAGTGGCGGAAGCCCATTTTTTCCGAACGTGAGCATACTGCCGGTCCCCAACGGAGCCGAGAGTCTCGGGAGGTGACCGATTCCCAGCTGCTCGTTTGAAAAATAAATTCCCGCAACTTCGACAGGGATTTTTTCTCACTAGAGGGAATTTCTACTGGGAAATGGTAGTAGTGAAATCCTCCACTACCTTCCCGCCGCTCCCCTACTATTCACTAACTTCCTTCCTGTGTTATTTGTTTTTATCTGTAATTAAGAACTTTTTTGTGAGTACTTATATGAATAAGATATTTATTTAATAGTCTGTCTGAATAATAAGGTTCTCTTGAGCTGTAATTTATTAAGAATAAGATATTTATTTTATAGTTTGTCTGAATATAATAGTAA
>NW_027104654.1:0-310 GCF_000696795.3 Halyomorpha halys | reverse complement strand
GTATCTCTTATATTTGAAAAAAGTTTAAAAACTATTCAGATTCTTTTTATTTTAATTTTTTAATATATAAAATTATTACAATATTTACAACATAATGTCTCCGTAGTAAACACTAATGGCAATTCGATTTTTAAATCTATAAATAACTCATATTTAATCAAAGTAAATTTTTTAATGCATCACACTATATTCCAAATTTACTAATACTTTAGTATTAGCTAATCATAAACTGGTTATTTATGATGTGAAAATTTTTTCCCAGGTTCATTTGCTTGGATATAGCTTATAACAAACTAAATTTTTACTATTT
>NW_027104653.1:20234-20558 GCF_000696795.3 Halyomorpha halys | reverse complement strand
TAGAAATCGTTTCTATATACTTACTGAAAGTTTCACCGACATATTATTTTTGGATGGAAAGTTTATTAGTTACTTTCCAATACGTGACAGAATCTAAAATCACACAATAATAATAATAGCAAGAAATTTACTCATGCATAGTACATTCAATAATACTGGCCAAATCCATTGTGTTGTAATACCTTCAGATATATCTTTAACGGACATAGTAACAAAAAAAAAACATTATTTTTAAATTAAAAAAATCTATCATTTATAAGTTGAAGAAATAATTTTTATTTATAATAAATACATTTTATTGTGGGTGTTTATTTTTCTTAGTTA
>NW_027104653.1:9154-17651 GCF_000696795.3 Halyomorpha halys | reverse complement strand
CACTTTTGAGCAATATAGTTTTCAAATATTTTACCGTTGTTCCTAGTCAGAAGAGGGGTGGATTGAGTATGGTTCCATTTCTAGTACGTTAGGTTGTTAAAACCTAAAATATATATATATATTTTTTTAAATAATTTATTTATTGTTATTTATAACTGTATACATATATACACATCAAGTAAATTTGCTGTAAATGATATTATGGCATGATACAATCATGAGGAGAATCTTCCCATTGATAGAACTCCAAAAACATTTCTAAAGGTGTAGATCTCGAGGCCATCTTCTTTTCAGACGCCTCGAAGGATTGTCCGGAATGGAAGAAGAAGCCAAGTTAGAAACGAGTTGGTTTGGGTGGTTGGGAAGTTTATTATGGAAGGATTGGTATCTGGTTCTGGCCAAATCGGCAACATAGGGGACATTGAGGTCCTGATGGATGATTTGATTTTTGAGAAAATAAGGAGCATTAAGGATTTTACGAAGGATTTTGGACTGTAAGGATTGAATTCGACAGGAATTAAATGGTTTAAAATATATTAATTTGCGTATTTTTATTAAAAATATTTAATCACTCTAAATACTAATGGGATGTATAAAAAAAAATGACCGTTTTATCAAATTCAAGATTTCAAAGGACTGTAAATATTTTAATCCTATTTAATACTTACCAATACTTAATAATCCCGTTAGAGCATTCTTTGAGTTTGTTTAATCTCATTCGACTTCTTCACAAAAAGCCTCATTTTAGTTATTTGTTTCAAAGAGGAAACATGACAATCTCCAACGAACTTCTCGTAATTTTAGAGCATTATTGGAAGAAAAAAAAATCACATTCGCTGAAGCAACTCGTAAAATTATTAAATATGAAGGGGAAGGTGTCCTTGACCAACAGCGCGGCGTTGGTTTGAAAAATTTGGCAGTGGAGATACGAAGTTGGAAAGGAAGAAGTGCACTTGGTGACCATTAATGGATAGTGATGAGGTTCTGCAGGAAGCTGTTGAGTCAAATCCGTCCACAAGTACTTGCGAACTTGCCTGGGAGTGTGGTGTGTCGAAAGATACAGTTAGTTGCTATCTACTCTCCAAGGGGAAGGATGAAAAAGGGCAGTGGATCAGTCCCTCACAAATTTACTACTCTGCAGTCAGCAATCACTTCCCGTCGAACCAAAGCAAAATTTAAAGAACTTCATGGGTTCGAATTCCTGCCTCATCCACCATATAGTCCATACCTCGAACCATCGGATTACTACTTGTTTCGACCCATGGTCTATTTCCTTCAAGGGAAGAAATTTTATCATTTCGTGAAAGTTGAAATTGTCGTCCAAGAGTTCTTTGACAGCCATCCCAAAGAATGGTATCAGCGCGGGATCGAGCAATTGGCTAGCAGATGACTAATGGTAATAGATAATAATGGACTATACTTTGAGTATTAATTGTATTTTATATCAAAGAAATAATAATAAAAATATTTGGTTGAAAACGGTCATTTGTTTCATACACCCTGTCGGATTTAAGTAATCCGATTTTTACAGTTATTTTGAATTTATATAAAATCGGGGTCGGGGGGCTTGTTTTCTAAAGCCCCCTTCCTTGCCTATCGTGGCATGCAAGCAAGGACCTGACAGGCCTGCCCCTACCATCATGCCAGAGTCCAGGACACGCTGGCAAGCCGCGGAGGAAGAAAGACATGTTTTCTGACACCGGGCGAAGATCACATGGTTTTCACCGTATTCGCCCACAGCAAAACCTAAGGACCTCAGCGCGGCGGCGAAGACGTCACCAGATAAGCCATATCCCCAATATATGAGATCACCCCATGTTCTGTTATTAGCTTATATAATAGAAATAATTATTAAACTAACGCACTAATCATAATTGCCCCTCCAGGGAATGATACTTTTATTAAAAGGAAAATGTATATGCATGTTAATACCCAGAAAATTCTCACAATTTTCAGCCTCCCCCCCCCTTTTCCACACTAATAATTTATTATAATCTTAAAATACACTTGGGATACCTTAAGTATAACACGAACAGGTCCCGATGTAAACTCACCCTATTAAAAGGAAGAAGGTCCAGGTGTGTTGAAAATAACTGAGATAGTATAAAGACTAATTATTTTGAGCCAATGTTTCGTCCAACATTACAGGACTTTGTCAGGGCTCAAAAGGATTCAAACAACTAAAATGAAGTAATAGAGTAAGATAATAAAATAACATGAAATAAAAATCAACTATGGAGGGTTAAAGAATGATGTAAAACATATGAAAATTTGTATAAAAATGAACAAATTGCATAAAATAACATGTACATTGAAAATTATAAACAATAAACATAAAAATGTATTAAAAATATAATGAAAATACGAATAATTACAACAAATAAAATAAATAATAACAATAAATAGTTTATAAATAATATTTAAAAAATAGTTAATTTACTAATTGAGTTATTATGATCGCACCCTGACCATCTTCCTTTACACTCGGTCAATGAACGATGTTCTAAAATATTAAATAGTTTACTTAATGTTTAGCAATCTGAATAGTCCATAATTTTGAGATTTAACGCTTCCCTACTTTGTGGAAGTGTAAAAATCCCTTTATTTTGAAAATTGTCCATTCCTAGAGGTTTCCACTGGGGAGAGATGTCCGTTAGGCGAAGTTTCACTGAATATTATATGACAAGTCCTGGTTTAATAAACAGGCAGACACCTTTATACCTTCTTACGGCTTCACTTTTACGCAAGCTGTTTCTTTATATATAGGAATATCCTTAGCATAGCTGGAAAAGGATTCTGGAAAGGATCAAAAAGTCATTGTTAATGCGAGGAGTCTTGTATATAAATTTTTTTTTTTTTAATGTCTTAAAAATATTATCTACGATATACGAATGTTAAGATTTTTACAAAGAAATGTAGCAGAGATGTAGTAATCGGAATGTAATAAATTTATTATTTTAGAAAATATCATAAAAACGTCTACGCCTGGGAAGATAAATGGTATAAGCTTATTTATATTACATTAAATAATCTTTAATATCAGTGCTAATAGACATCAGGACATCTCACGATGTTGTATCAGGACTCAAACTGATTTTACAGTGCATTATTTTATTTAATGTTGCTTTTTATAAAGCTATATCTCAGGAACTATTGAACGTAAATAACTCTATTAAGGCTCATATTTTAGCAAATTTATTCTACTTTAAATGATGTTCTCTTTAGATTTCTAGTGATGTTGGTAGTTTTGAAGATATAGAGCACCGGATGAAAAATTGATTTTTTTTAACGTTTTTAAACAGCTGATATTTTTATTCCCCCTACATATTATTGGCAAACTCATCATTTTTTTTTTATGTGATACAAACTTGTATCTTGCGAACTATTGAACATATATTTCTATTAGGAATCATATTTTAGTAAATTTATTCTCCGTTTAATGATGTTCTATTAGGGTTTCTGGTGTTGTTGTTACTTTTAAAGGTATGCAGCTCTGAATGAAGTATTAATTTTGAAACTGCCATTTTTTAATTCCCTTAACTATACTTGCAGACTCATCAATTTTTACTTGTAATTATACATAGTATTCTTTAATAAGAATATTCGATAATGGAAATACGTTTGATCAGGTAGATAGGTTTAAGTATTTAGGGTCTACGGTAACTAGAAAATAGGAAATTCATTTAGGAGATTACAAATCGCTGAATTACGGGACCTACACCCGGTAAATACAAGTTATGGCATTGCGGCGTATAAGATTGAGATCGACATTTTAAAGTTAAGAAAATTAAAATATTTATTAGTCCACGCCTAACATCCATAAAGAACACTGGGAAGGATAATAGTTTTGTAAATACTAATTTTTAAGTTTTTCGACAGAAGGCGCTAGCTAAGCAGTTTCGAAATTGAAACCATCATATTTTCTCATCAATTTTCTTTTTTCTAGTTACCGTAGAGCCTAAATACTTAAACCTATCTACCTGCTCCAACGTATTTCCATTATCGAATATTCTTATTAAAGAATACTATGTATAATTACAAGTCAAAATTGATGAGTCTGCAAGTATAGTTAAGGGAAATAATAATGGCGGCAGTTTCAAAACGTTATAAAATAAATCATTCAGAGCTCCATATCTAAAAAATACCAACAACACTAGAAACCCTAATAGAACATCATTTAAAGTAGAATAAATTTACTAAAATATGATTCCTAATAGAAATATAAGTTCAATAGTTCCCAATATACAATTTTTTAAAAGCAACATTTCATAAAAAAACATTTATGAGTTTGCTAATAATATGTAGGGGAATAAAAATATCAGCTGTTTAAAAAAGTTTAAAAAATATCAATTTTTCATTCGGTGCTCTATATCTTCAAAACTATCAACATCACTAGAAATCTAAAGAGAACATCATTTAAAGTAGAATAAATTTGCTAAAATATGAGCCTTAATCACTATTAAGTTAGGAAAATAAAAATATTTAAATGTAATTTATTTGAAGTGAATTACTCATGAACTCGAATCGTTTTACAATGGTTTTTGCCACTGTGACCTTAATCCTTTGGCTGAAGAGATTGAATAAGAAGTAAATTCCTTAGCGGCGTATAAGATTGAGATCGACATTTTAAAGTTAGGAAAATTAAAATATTTAAATGTAATTTATTCGAAGTGAATTACTCATGAACTCGAATCGTTTAACAATGGTTTTTGCCACTGTGACCTTAATCCTTTGGCTGAAGAGATTGAATAAGAAGTAAATTCCTTAGAGGGAAGCGCCGTGTAGCTTTCTATTAAGTGGATTGGGAAGCTGTTACAGATAGACCTGGAGCTGCTACGTGCCGCGGCTGCCAAGGGGATGGGGCCTTCCAGCCGATGGGGCAAGCTATGCGGTCTCAATAGTCTGCAGAGCTCTCCTGATGGTCGATCGGCTCTGGAGTCCTGGAATGTCGGCTATAATGGGGGGAAGGTCTTCAAGCAGGAAGTAGTAGGAGTCTCTATGGGAGAACCGGGTTTTTGTCCTCCGTGAGCTGAATTGTGAAAAGTAGCTTTAACTAAAAAACGTTTTTATTTTCCACTTTTCCAGTCTTTGTTTAAAGCTAACTGAATTTAATTAACTACTCAATAACAAAGTTTGTGAAAAATACTGGATAATATTTTTCTTATTTAAAATAATAATTCATTTTTTTTTAACTCAAAATGATATTTTTAGGGGGGACTAGGGAAAATGTGTAAACGATATGAAAATTTTACCTAGTTTTATCTAATTTTTTTATAACCTTCTAATATTTATTTTTAACCAATAAAAAAATAAATTGAAAACATCCAAAACAAAACACAAAATATGAACTAACCAGCAGACAATATGGTTTTGATCTCAGCTGGTCTGTTACGTGACGTCATTCTACATTTAATAATAATAATAAAGGCTTAATGAACCCGAAGGTTCGATACCGATACCACCAATCGCTCTTTGCATACATCCTTCCAGTGATATCCCCCCAAATCCAATTCCACTAAATCTGTTTTAACACAATCCTCCCATCTACGTTTCGGTCTACCCCTCGGACGTTTACCCGTTGGTTCAGTTCTTATTAACATTTTAGGGATCTGCTCGTTACTAAGCCCTACAACCTTACAAGCCCATCTTGTACTTTAATTAGGGCAAACTTTAATTAGGGCTTCGGAGAACGAGACTTCAACGTGAGAGGCCTCTGGTTCGGAGCCCGTGGAACGATTCCCAGCACAACTAGGAGCTTCATGGAGAAGCTCGGGGTCGATGTCCAGGACGTGGCTAGGATGACAGAGAATATAATACTTGACTCCCTGGGAATCATCCACCACCACATGCATGGAAATTAATGAGTATAGGAGTTTATCCTGCAGTGGGATGGCATGCATCGCATATCTTATTTGTTGTTTTAGTTATTATATTTTATTATTTTAAATATTTTAATATTTGTTATATAGGGGAATTTGTTGATCAATTGAAATAGGGGTTGTGAAATGGAAGGGAAAGAACAAGAAAAGGAATAAATCGAAAAACTTGTAGTTAGTTTGTAGACTGGTATTAATTGTAAAAGAAAAGTAAAAGAAAACTGTGGAAGAAAAAAAATGTTATCTATGTATTATGTTATATCATGTAAAAATATGTAACTTATATTTGTCCAGTCACAGATTGATCAGTATGCTGTGTAATGTAGCAACCTGATGTATTTGGGCAGCATGGATGAATAAAGCATTTCTTTCTCTCTCTACCGGGTGTAGGTCCCTTAATTCAGCATTGTGTAATCTTCTAAATTCTTCGGTTAATTCGTCCTTTTTCAGTCTGAATATTTGACGTAATACTTTATTTTCGAAAACCCTAAGACGCTGTTCGTCCCTTAATGTCAGAGACCACGTCTCACATCCATAAAGAACAGCGGGAAGGATAATAGTTTTGTAAATTCTAATTTTTAAGTTTTTGGATTGAAGCCGCGAGCTAAGCAGTTTCGAAATTGAAACCATCATATTTGCTCATCAATTTCGTTTTTTCTAGTTACCGTAGAACCTAAATATTTAAACCTATCTACCTGTTCAAACGTATTTCCTCCTAAATCTATATCACCGAAATTGGTTGCGTTTCTACTGCTAACCATATATTTTGTTTTACCCGTATTTCATTGTACATTTAGCAAACTTATTTACAGACACTCAACTACGCTAAATGTTATATCGTTTTAACACACTTTAACATATTAAACTAAAGATCATCCCTATAATTGTAAATAAAAGTTATTTTATTATATTTGTATTTTTTTAAATATTTATTTATTGCTATTTACAATTAATTGTACATTATAATACTATATTTGTAATTAAATCTAAAATATATAGACATTTATAAAAAGCCCTTCCTTTGCAATACGGGAGTGGGCTGGAATCCCTGAGGGCGGGGGTCACAATACTCGTATTGCATGACGTCACAATACTCGTGTTGCGTGACGTCATTCTCCATTTAACAGACCTAGTAACAGACTATCAACCATGTTACTTGTTATATCGTTTGAACATGGAAAAAGAAGAAAATATTTTTCCATTTAACATAAGTTTTTCCATTTAACTTAGTTTGATCTTAACTTTAAATGTTAAACTAAATATCATGAACACCCCTAATAGATTGAAGAAGTGTGTACCATAGAGGGCGTTTTGGAAAAAAACAACTAATAATATCTAGGATATCTGTTTTTAGATATTTTTAATCTTTTTGGCTTTAGATATATCGTAATATTACATGATGTATTTCATGTTAATCAGTTATTTTAATGTACATTTTAATAATTTTACAGCATATTTTTTATTTTTATAACATAAAATTATGTAACTAATTATTATTACTCTAAAGTAACACCACGATATTACGATCTTTGTTGTTGATGATTGCATCAACATTAATTATATATTAACATAAATAGCTAAAATGAAATCAGAAAACATTTTTTTTCAAAACGATAATACAAACTTGAAAATTAAGATAGCAAATTTTATAAAATAACTGTTATGTATAATTGTAGGAGTATTCACAATCTTAGTTTAACATGTTAAAGTGCGTTAAATAGAGAAATATCTCATTCTTTTAGCATGTTAAAACGATACAATATTTAACATGATTGAATCGGTTAATGAGTTTACTATTTAGAGAATTACGTCATGCAACAGACCAGCTGACCTTCACACGAAGTTACTCATTTTTTGTTTTGTTTACGACTTTTTTTTGAGCTGGAATTTTAATGGAATTGTTTTTTGTTGTTCCAAGCTTTATATATTTATATACATATTTTTCTCGGTTAAATTCTATTTCGGCCGAAACGTTAGCACTCCATTGAAAACAAATTAGATTTATGTAATAGATTAGTGGTGCCTTTAGTTGGCTGAATATCATTTATATGAGGTGGGATCCCTCTGGTATATTATATTTTGTCTGAAGCTAATTTTCTCATTCCCAAACTTGCAATCTGTTCTTCGTTAGGGGACAGTTTATGAGTTTAGAAAAGTTTGTAATATATTCGCAAAGTTTGGAGGTGTTGACTTTTAATAAAAGAGCTTCTGCTATAGCTTAATTCTGTGACCACCTGAACGCAATGAAATGACGTTCATGGGGTATCTTGGGTTTATTATTCAAAGACGTTTTGCTGAAGTACATAAAGTTTAATTTTTAATGAATGGAAGTTTCATAAAAATGGCGAACTTTAAAATAAATGCATAAACCCACTTATATATTTTTAGCCTCGTTATGTTTATAGAATTTTTCGAAAATATGGAATCATTTTAATATCTTTGTATAACTCTTCAGAAAGAGACAACGTGATTTGTATACAATAACCGTGATTCGAACAATTCCTTTTTATTTATGTAAATAAAACATACAAAGACTAAATACTTACATTTAATATTGTAGCAGATGTAATAAACACTTTAGATTTTCATTTACATCATTATTTCGGCGTAGTAGGGCCGCC
>NW_027104653.1:6484-7356 GCF_000696795.3 Halyomorpha halys | reverse complement strand
CTGTAAGTAATCATTAAATTTATCAATATTAAGTTTTATTATATTTATAAATATAATCACGATGAATTTATATATTTATTCATTATATCTTATGTAGGATATGGGATGGGAATTACCGGGAAATTAGTAAGACTGAAAAAAGCGTGTAATGATCCTGAATGTAGAATGGTTTGAGGCAACGATATAGAACCAAATGCTGTTCAATCTAGCCATTGAAAAAGTGATTAGAAGAACAGTGCGGGAAAATAGTGGAATGCACATCGGAATCCTTTGCGGTACTAGGCAAACTGGGTAAGATGACATGAGAATACTCGCAAAGACTTTAATAAGAGAAAATTGGGTTTGTAAGCAAATGAAGATAAAACAAAGTGTATCGTTATAAGCCCAAAAATTTACCCAAAATCATGGTCTGCGTGGCAAATCGTTTCCGAAAAAGGACAGTTTAAAATACCTCGGCGCCAAAATTATATTAATAAATGACAACCGAACTGAGACAGGCCAAAGTACATCAAGCGCGAACAGAGCTTTCTTCTCTCTGTCAAGAACTGATATCCCGAAAAATCACTAAAATACTGAAGCTAAGAGTGTACATTTAGTACAAGAGCCGGGAAGAAAAAAAGGCAGTTATCTCACCCCAATTTTTGAGTACATTAATGAAAACTATGTATAATTAATAGTCAAAATTGATGAGTCTACCCAGTATAGGCAGGGGGATTAAAAAATGGCGGCTGTTTCAAAACATTGATTTTTCATTCGAAGCTCTGTATCGTAAAAACTACAAACAACACTAGAAAATCTAAGAGAACATTATTTAAAGAAGAGTAAATTTGCTGAAATATTAGCCCTAAAAGAGCTATTTACGTCCAATAGTT
>NW_027104653.1:0-6434 GCF_000696795.3 Halyomorpha halys | reverse complement strand
TTTTCTTTTTTTTGCAGGTGAGTCCGAATATTTCCTCATTAAGAAAAAAACCTGTAAGTAATCATTAAATTTATCAATATTAAGTTTTATTATATTTATAAATATAATAACAATAAATTTATATATTTACACATTATATCTTAAGTGGGATAAGGGATGGGAATTCCCGGAAAAGACTGAAAAAAGCGTGTAAGAATGATCCTGAATGTAGAATCTTGATATAAGGAGAAGTATCTGAAGCCTTTGAAGTCAGAACTGGTCTGAGGCAACGATGTGGAATCAAATGCTGATCAATCTAGCCATAGAAAAAGTGATTAGAAGAACAGTACGGGAAAATGGTGGAATGCACATCGGAATCCTGGCGTACGCGGAAAACTTTGCGGTACTAGGGAAACTGGCTAAGATGACATGAGAATACTCGCAAAGACTTTAATAAAGAGAAAATTGGGTTTGTAAGCAAATGAATATAAAACAAAGTGTATCATTATAAGCCCAAAAATTCACCCAACATCATGGTCTGCGTGGATGGCAAATCGCTAAGAAAGTAGACAGTTTAAAATACCTCGGCGCCACAATAACATCTATAAATGACAAACGGACTGAGACAGGCCAAACTACAACAAGCGCGAACAGAACCTTCTTCTCTCTGTCAAGATCTAAAATCCCGAAAAATCTCTACAAATCTAAAGCTAAGGGTGTACATTTAGTACAAGAGCCGAGAAGAAAAAAAGGCAGTTATCTCACCCCAATTTTTGATTACATAATGAAAACTATGTATAATTAATAGTAAAAATTGATGAGTCTGCCCAGTATAGGTAGGGGGATTAAAAAATAGCGGTTGTTTCAAAACCGTAAAAAAACATTGATTTTTCCTTCGAAGCTCTATATCTTAAAAACTACACACACACCAGAAAATCTAAGAGACCATTATTTAAAGAAGAGTAAATTTGCTGAAATATTAGTCCAAAGATTGGAAAAGAAATCTATATCTCAGGAACTACGTGACGTACAGATGTCCATTAGCACTCAAATTAAAGCTAGTTTAATGGACTATAAAGAAGTTTATGACCTTTACCTTCGTAGGAATAGTAGTTTTCATGGTATTTTCTAAAATAAATTGATTTACAGTTGTTCGGACAATAAGTTTGATTTATGAAAAACTTTATTTCAGAAATCATTGGACGTACAGATGTCTGCCAGCGCTCAAATAAAGCTAGTTATATTGACTACAAAATAGTTAATTATGTTTATCTTTGTAGGAGTAGTAGGTTTTATGATTTTTGACAAAATAAAATCACAAAACGTTAATTTCTAGTTGTTCTTATGAAATGTTATATGAAAAATATATCTCTAGATCCATAAGACGCACATATGTCTGCTAACTCAAAATAGAGGAAATTTAACTTATTATAAAGTAGTTTCTGACACCTACCTTCTAAGGGGTATTAGTTTTTATGATATTCACATATGAATATAAATTTGGCAAATGAATGTTTGTCCGAACAACTATAAATCAATTTAATTAGCAAATTTGATGTAAACTATTACTCCTACGAAGATAAACATCATCAACTAGTTTATAGCTCATTAAACTAGCTTTAATTTGAGTGCTAATAGACATCTATACGTCAAATGGTTTTTGAGATATAAATTTTTCAAAATAAATATACTACCTACTGATCTTTCAGTACGTTCCATACAACATTTTTATGAAATGTTGCTTTTTAATAAGTTATATCTCGAAAACTATTTAACGTAAATGACACTATTAAGGCTCATATTTTATCAAATTTACTCTTCTTGAAGTGAGTTCTCTTAGGTTTTCTTGTGTTGTTCCTACTTTTTAAGATATAGAGCTCCGAATGAAAAATTAGTTTTTTTATTCCTTTGAGACAGCGTCATTTTCTATTCCCCCTACCTATACTTGGCAGACTCATCAATTTTGACTATTAATTATACATAGTTTTCATTAAAGTAATCAAAAATTGGGGTGAGATGACTGACTTTTTTCTCCTCTTGGGCTCTTGTAGTAATAGATAAATCTCTTTTCTTCTTAAAAAGTTAATTTATAGTTTTTATTTGTTTTGTTTTATAATTAATTTCTATTAAATATATTTATTTAAGTAAGCACAGAGATGAACCACAATGTACTCACTGTACGGATGCTTCATATACAAACATTTAAATATGCTTGCTTAGATGTGTGCAATATAAGTATATATAATATATTTAGATAACCAACTTTGATTTATATTTATACTTACTTAATGACACTCAACATAATTGTACGCTGTTCTCCGATTTCAGGAAGTTTATTAATATTGCTCGATTTAACTATCTAAAAGTCTCCTCTTCCTGTTGTAAGCAAATATTTCAAAAATGATATAAGACCGCCGATCCCTGGGGGTCTTAGTGAGGCGGGCCGGAACGGATTGCCATTTTTTTGTGTTTTGATCTCCTCTTGTGAGATTGTGACATGTCATACATCGACCAACCTACTCGCTATAATTGTCTGTTTGAGAAGTCAGATAAGTAAGGCTACCACGGAGGGCGGGATTTTCATGAGCTTTTTTTAATATCGCTTGATTTAACTATCAAAATAAAGTCTCCTTAAAATATCTCAAATTCCTGACACGGGTTTTGTGTCATGTTGGTATTGTAAAAATATCTATATTACTACACGTTGATAATTTTCTGTTTTTTGATACTTTAAACATACCTATCTAACTACATGTTGATAAATTAATGGCTATTGTTAGTAAGCTGATATATATGATATAACTCAATATTTAAGCACATATTCTACGTTAATATTCAAATTTGAACTGATAAATTTAAGAACGATTTGTTTCTGTATGTATGGTACTTCATAACACAGTAACATAAATGCTTTTACTACTTTAGTTTATTAATAATAATTGAACATTGTTGTTCGAGGCCATCTGTAAAAATATAAAATATTCAAAAATTAAACTTCTATTAAGTATTGAATTGGTGGTAGATAACTGGTTTGAACTTATAAAACATCTAGAGAGGAATTTGTTTTTGTTTTTTTCATTTTACCATTCCTATTGTTAAAACTCTTGTCTTTTCCATCTCAGAGACCATTTAATTTCCCGGTTTGATTTGGCTCATTATTAATTCTGTAAATTTCCCTTTACTCACTAGCATTTTTATTTACATGATTTATTTTAGGGGACCTAAATGTTTTCCATAATATAGTGCCGGCTTGTTTTTACTTTTTTAAAAATAATAATTGAACATTTTGACATCTTACCTCTCGTGAATTAATATGTTATTTTCCTTATCTCATCTAGAAAAAAAATACAAATGAATTTTTATGCTTGATTTAACTAACTGAATGTCGTTTAAGCTATGACCAAATGTACTATAAAATAATTAATACAGTCTTATCTTCTAAGAAGTAGTTTTGTTTATGATATTTGATAAAACCATAAAACTACTACCCCTACGAAGATAAACTTTATACACTACTTTATAGTACATTTAACTAGCTTTAATGTTAGTCTTGGCAGACATCTGTATATCGAAAGATTCTTAAAGTATATATTTCTCAAAATAAAGTCACTACTGATTATTCAGTACATATTTTTTATGAAATGTTGCTTTTCAAGAAAATATACCTCGAGAACTATAGAACGTATGTAGCTCTATTAGGGCTTATATTTTAGCAAATGTACCCTACTTTAAATGATTCTCTCTTAGATTTTCTATTGTTGTTGGTAGTTGTAAAGATATAGAGCTCCGAATAAAAAATTAATTATTTTACGTTTTGAAACACTCGCCATTTTTTATTTCCCCTACCTATACTTGGTAGAATTATTTATTGTGACATGTAATTATACCTAGTTTTGAATTAAGTAATAAAAAATTGGGGTGAAATAACTGCCTTTTTTCTCCTCTTGGGCTCTTGTACTTTAACAGTTTTATAATAATAAAGCTATTTTTTATTAATTACGACCTTGACATAATACTGCTATTGTGGAAACTACCCTTTAACTTTCAAATACTTTCTTTTACACCTTTTTTTTATCTTCAGCTAGTTTATTAGTACCAAATCATTTTTTTTCCTGATAGTTTGAGGGATATATCTCTTGTTTTATTGTTACATCGAGAGAAATGAGTTTCCTTAAGACTATTACTTTCCTTTCATATCACTCTATTATTTTTGTTTTTTATTAGTATTATAAATTAATTATTATCTTCATCTACTTAGTAGCATAAGCAAAACATATCATGGTACTGTATGAACGCTGTCATGTATAAAATAGGATAGGCGATGAAGATTGATCTGATGCATTGAACACAGCCGGTGCCCGACATCAAACCACAGGCACCTTTAATAGCCCCTATCTGTCAGCGGCTCCTGTCTTCATCACTCGCGTAATCTTTACTAAAGGAAAATATCCCCTGTTTTTTTTTTTTTTTTACTATCTGTTAAATAAAACGTATTAAATCATTTTAGAGTTATTTACACTCACCTTTTACTTCTATCTAGTATGTTTTTTTTATTTAATACCATCCAGGCCTAGTGGCCCTAAATATACCCCTAAATATGGTTAATTTAGAAGTTACATTTCTTTGTTTTTAACAATTGGTTCTACTGGAGTGTAGTCTCGTACAAAAGACACCCCTAACTATAGGCAATGTTATAAGAAAAATATTAAGATAAAATAAATGGATATAAAAATAAATAATAATTTTTAAGGAGATAGAAAAAGAAAAGTTAATCACAAAAACAATGACATTTATATATTTAATAAACTAAATAATTGTCTTCTAATGGAAAAAAAGTTCATTTAAAAAAAGAGACGATTACAAAAATATATATAAATAAAATAAAATAGTAGTCATTTCAATAATAAAATCGATATGGTCGATATATACCTGGGCTTCAGTCTTTAGGTTGTGGTTGGGTTTCCCAGGTTGTAAGTCACTGCTCCTTAAACCATCGGAAAATAGGAGTGGAAATTAATGAATCGTTATTCGAAATAGCCTTCTATTGATTCCATTTATAATTCCCGGTGCAATTGGCTTATCAATCTAATTTTTTTAATTAATGATTTTGGTTTATGACTTAAAGATTTTATCTTTTTGTACAAATGCTCCTTCGTATATAAGAAATTTTCAATTACATCACGAAATACAATTAGAGTAAATAGATGAATTAATCAAAAAAATAATTAAAAAATCCTATTCCTAGTTACCAATCGTTAACAGTGCAATGGTTTTCAACGCAGGTAATCCTTGTGTTGGGTAGGAGTTATTACATGAGTAATTTAATTATATGTTTCAGATGGACAATAATTACACTAAGATAGCGCTTAAATGGTCCAAAAAAAACAACAACAAACAAATAGTGGTTTTTGAGGACAATTCCATTTACTGTAATGAACAATTACTGTAATTGTGAAAAGTAATAGCAATACTTCTTATCCAATTACTGGAGACCCTGATATTATAGATATATTAAAAGTTTAAATATGAGGAGAAGATGACAAAAGATATTTATTTGTGCAGAAATTTGAACAAATAAAGAAGTTTTTGGTTAATTGTGTTTATTTCCTTACCACACCCCCGAACATCTTCTACTCATATTAATCTACAATTTTTTGTTTTTTTAGCCCTGATGAAGACTTGAAATGTAGCACAAAACATCGGCACAAATTACTAAGTTTTCATTTATTTCCTTACCACACCCCCGACCATCATCTACTCATATTAATCTAAACATTTTTATTTTTTTTATCCCTGAAGAAGACCTGTAATTTAGGTCAAACGTCGACACAAATAACTAAGTTTTTGTTTATTTGCTGACCGCACCCCCGAGCATCTTCTTATATAAATATACTATCAACTGTTAACATCTCATTTAAAAGTTAAAAATAAATCGATACGCAAGCAAGTGATAATAAAATCGATTTTATTTTCGTTTTTAGCACCTCTTATTTTTCTACGCATATTTTGGAGCCCGATTAAATAACTGGAATTACATTACAATTACTGAAATTTTAGAAGAAAAATAATAATTCTATAAGAATGTAAATGGTAACATAGGCTCAACTTGTAATTGTAATTAGAGGCTTACAATTACAATTAAAGTAGTTCATGAATTAAATACTAATGCAATTACCATTATTTTCAACTGTGAACTTAATCTCGAACCTCAAGCCCAGACTATATCTAGAAATTCTGCTATATGATGTGTACAAGTATTTATTAATTTTCGTTATTATTTATTTTTTATTTTTCTATTTTGTTCAAATTATTTTGCCATTATATAATTCAGTTATAATTATATTAAATAAAGTAATTTTTTGAAATAATTTATTTATTGTTATTTACAACTGTATACACATATATACAACTAGTAAATTTGCTGTAGGTGACATAGTGACATGATACAAACATGT
>NW_027104652.1:0-1113 GCF_000696795.3 Halyomorpha halys | reverse complement strand
GTATGTGATACATAAATTCCACAGATCTTACAACATTCATTTTAAACCCTGGGAGGTCCGATTCATACATTATCATATTCTCATTCAATCTTCTACATACTAATTTCACCTAATTTTATTTTGAAGATACGTTACATACTCAGACCAGTTATGTAAATTTTCCTTTCTTAGAAGAAAACAATTTATCCTCAATCTATGACTAAGACTTATTTATTTACTTTTTTTAATTTATTTAGAAATTACATCAAATATGGTCCGACCTGACAACATCTATCGGTAGGTGCTAAAATAACGCATACCAATGATAGACATTAGTGAAATTTATTAATTACAATTTTGACTATTAGGACGCTTTAGAAGCTACGTCAATTTATAAGCTAGACCAGTACCAATATCTAGTGATGTAACTAATAATTCAATTAAAATATACTAAAATGAAAATAAAGTAAAAATTAAAAATAAAATAATAATTAAAAAAAAATTCAATAAAAATAATAATAATAATAAAATAACTGAAAGGACTTTGAAGTGGATTATAATGCTGCAAATTTACAATTTGTGAATTTAAAAAAATAATGAGAATAAAACAAGATGATACAAGAATACGATAAAAAAAAAGATCTAGTAACATCTTAATAAAAGAGTGGAGAAGATGGCCGGAGGGTGGAGAAGGAGTGTGCGGTCAGCACAAAAAAAAAAAAAAAACACAAATAAACAAACAAATTATTTATTCGTGCTGAAGTTTCGACCTGAGTTTCAGATCTTCATCAGGGAGCTGGCGGCATGGTCTCTGATGGAGACCTATAACTTATTTTCTATCTACACTTCATTCTAAATAAATAATATCTATAACTAAGCAGACCCATCTATAGCTAATTTTAATGCAAATATAATAAATAATGGAGTTAAGAATAAATACAGGCGTATTTGGTGAATCAAAATCAGTTATTTGGGAATCATAGATGTAAGAAAGTACCCAATCAAATATTTCTTTTTTAGTTTTATTTCTGGTTGATTCATTTAGTAAAGTGCTTCCCAAACTTTTTTGTTCTTCCTTTCCAGGAAAAATATTATTTAGCGCCCTCTAGAAATTATTTTTAAAAAAAATTTAAA